>NC_141102.1:34929105-34996605 GCF_041138505.1 Cibotium barometz | reverse complement strand
ATCGCGGAGCTTTCCATCCTCATGCTGCCTGCAGACATCGCGAACCAGCACGCCTGCCAGAACTCCATCTACAATGGCGCCTGCAGCTTCACCCTACCCATGAAGCAGCTGTGGCTGGCCATCTACATCGCCAACGCCATCCTCGTCTTTTTTATCATCCCCTTCACCATCTTCTACTATGAAGGCGACCAAGAAAAGTTAGCCATTTCCACCTATTTTTTTCCCAGCATTTCTTTTCTTGGAAAGCATTAAAAAAAAAACCCCCATTAGTATCGCGTGCTATGTTGCCGTTTCTGTAACATTGAACGTTCCTGCCCCTACGGCTTGCTCGGAATTGGAATATGTGCATTTGAGCTCAGCACTATGATTTGTAGGCATCATAAACACTGTCTTTGAGTCATGAAGCAAATGATTTTGCTTCGGACAAAGGAATCAGAGAATCTGCAGCAATGGATCTACAGTTGTAGGCTGAGTAGTTCAAGCTGCTCATGCCTTTTTAAAGAGAAATAGAGCATCTCCTTTTTAGATTCATTGGGATATGAGTGTTTGCAGAAGGAAAAGTTGAAGGTATTGGAACCGTGCATTAAATGTGCAATACATCACATAATCTGCTAGGAATAGTCTTAGTGGCTTAGAAATAGTCTTTCATGTCAATGGTCTTAGAGGTGTGTTTTGTCTCACCTTATGGTCTTTAGTATTTGGTAACAGTTTGTGTTGTGAGTAAGAACGGCTGCAGATTTTGAGAAGCGACAAGATCTTGAGAAGCTTCTTTTAGGGCAAGAACAATAACAGATTTTATAGAGTTCTATCTTTTGCCATATGCAAGGACTGTGCCAAATAAACACTGAAGATTTGAAGATGTACCGGACGCAGGTGGAGTGTTGGAGATGGCTCTCCTCTCCATTGTTCAAAGTTAAGCAAGTTGTACAACTGGGAATATGTGAGTGATTGGATTCAGGTATTCTGGAGCATCCATGTTATGGCAGAGTTTAGTGCCCAAAGGAAAAGACCTATGAGAAAAACAATTTGGGAACAACAGGAACAGTCATAATGACAGATGGAGCTGGTGTGGGGCATTGGAGTTGGGTAGATTCCAGACTATGTGAAGGTTTGGGGCCTAATTTGAGGGCTTTTTCCAACCTAGACCAGTCCTGGCTAGGGGCCAAGGGGTGAAAAAGGTTCACAATAGGGGACCTTTTTCGGGGCCTTGTACAGCAGGCCAGCCGTTTGTTTTTGTGGGGTGTGTGTGAAGGGGAATCGTCTATTTAAGTGACTTTTTTCCTAAGAGCATTCTGCCTTACTCCAGGCCCTCAGCCCATGTTCATGTCACATGCACTTTGCACTCAGTGCATGGTGACAAGATGGCTCATCATCAGAAGTGCATCAGTTGTACAGTTTTAGAACCCAATAGGATGATATTTGTCGTACGCCGTGACCCCATTGTACATCCTCAGTCCAGGATAAGTCAGGCACGAGCTACGTAGGTCATTCCTCAGCCTTAGTGGGTCAGTCAGTCAATCAAGTCCCTTAACCCACTTGGAGAGAATCATTCATGCATGTAGAGTCAGTAGAAGCCTTAGGGTTTGCATCAGAAAGCACTCTGCATCTTGCATAATATGCATACATATGCCTGTGCATCATTTAGAACATCCCCAAAGCCTTAGGGAATTTACTGGGATTTATCTGGTATTTTTTCCATATTTATTAGTATTTATTTATCATTATTTGCATTATTGGGCATTTATAAATATTAACTTTATTAAATGACCAACCTCCAGTTAGTATAAATAGGCTTGCCTAGAGCCTCTTTTCCTCATTCAGTCTTCATTGTGCTAAGAGCTCTTCTCTTTCTTGCTTTCAGCCCAAGACTAATCCAACCCTAGAGCCCATAAGCTTGCTTCTCCGGCCCTTGAGAAACCCTAGCTTCATTCAGCCCTAGGTGCTTGCATTCAGCCCTGAATTCAGCACTCAGTTCAGGCCCAGATTCAGCATACCCTTCACCCTCAGTTCAACGCCAGAATCAGCCTGCATAGACCTGCGTTTTTACACAGCCGTACAGCAGCAGTGCTGCGTTTCTGCTCCAGCCGTACAGCAGCCCTGCAGTCCTCTGTTTGCTCATGCGTTTCAGTCCACAGCCCTCTCTTCACCTCAGCGTTTCTGTCCACAACAGATTCCAGCCCTGAAGGTTCAGTCTACAGCAGTTTCCAGCCCTGAAACAGTTGTTTGCATCAGTGTCCAGCCTTCTGTGCATCATCCACACATTCAGCAGTCATCTGGTGAAGGTAACACAGCATTCATATGTGTTTTCAGCATTCTAACAGTGTGTAGAACAGTCCACCTTCTTCTTCTTTGAGCCTCAGGTGTACAGCCCTTCCTCATGCCCTTGGGAGGAGTGCATAGGCTCAAGATCAAGTCATTGAGGTGTTTCTACAGCAGTGTACAGATCAGCCGCTCTCCGATCCTCCGAGATCTTGCGTTTGGCTTATCTACAGTCCAAAGTCATTCTCTCTAAAGTAATAAAGCAAATACTATCTCGTTATCGGGATAGGGGGCCCTTCAGTGGGTAATTCGGGACCCAATCTGGTGTACAGTTCTCATCTATCTCTCTCTCATCTCTTTAAAGTTTGAAGTAATGAAATGGATTGCTAAACTCACGAAACTCAGGTTACAGAAGACGGTGTGAGCATTTGTGTGACAGGATCAACCAATACAAAGACTTCCGCTGCATATCACAGTTCAGCATTAGAAGACAGCAGATTTCAGCCTTTGAACCAGTCCATGAACTTGCGGTCACCTGTGCAGATTTGGAGGAGAAGAGTATACTCGCTGCTTGTCACCTGAATTACACAATTCATGGAAATCCCAAGTTTTACAACTCATGTATCACTTCTTTAGATTTGTCTTTTTATGCAACCTGGTGGGGAAATTATTCCAAACACCCTTCCATGAACTGAACTTAGGAGCCACTACATGTTAACTAGCCACTTACTGAATCTTTGAACGTGTATGCTCCAATGCGAGGATCGCGATGCTTGCTAATATTAGTCCAATCGCAAGTCAGCCGAAGGGCCCATGCCATGAAGTTGTCCTTATATACCAATTGTTGGGAAACTTTGGTTTTTTGGGGGTCCTCTATCTCAGTCTTGTCTAGACATGAGCGCATTTAATAGGGAGGTTCTGAAAACCATGGTTGTTTCTCGTACCGGTACGAACAAATTCGTACCATATGGTTTGTACAGTACGGTACCGAACGATATCGTATGGTACGATAATTTTTTTAAATTAACCACCCCCCCCTTCCCTTTGAGAAATAGATCCCAAATGCTCAACAAAAATAGAAATCAACAATTAAAGATGAAAGATCCCAAATGCCCGCAATACTTCGCAACTTTCTTGTCCACTCAGCATTCCATATGGGGTTGTTGAGAGATCCAAAAAGTTTGGCAAGGTAGACTAGTAGTGTACACTTGATTGGTAGGATGAGGAGAGAATCTTGCTACATCACTTGGAGATCCCTGGCATAGGTAGGCTAGACAGTCAGATCCTCAAGTTATGTACGAGGGAGAAGATTTGGACAGGGCCATTTTGATTTGTAGAGAAGTCCCTAAACCTATCACCCTAGATGTTGCTCGTATTTGTGCAAGGACGGTCCCTTAGTCATACCGTACGATAAAATACGGCTTTTCTTATAACACTTACAAACTATGGAGCTTCAAGCTTGAATGTGAGGGAAGTTTGGGGGGGGGGGGGGGGGGGGGAGGAGTCCACAGTGCTTGAGGAACCAGAACATGGAGATGTGTCTCTCCCAGTTGGATCTCCCAATTGTCTCCAAAAAAGAGCCTCCATGGGTAATGCGATGCCAAAGGTCTCCTAGTGTAGTGTTCATTGTTTATCCCAAAAATTCATATCATATAAAAAATTCCCGTATGGTATCGTATTTTCGTACCGTGACAACTATGCTGAAAACTTGGCCTATCCATTCAGACCCCCTTTCTTGGGAGGTCCCCATATCCTTGTCTTGACATGAGCCCTTGTACTAGGGAGGTTCCATAACGTGGCCTATCCATTCGGAGCCCCAAACCTCTAGGCTTTGGGTGTCCTCTAGACCCATAGAAACCTCTACTCTTGCACATCATGAATTACTTGTCAATACAATTGGTGAAACCAATGCACTAATGTCTTTTTGTGTCATGTGATTATATCACCTTTTATTGCTGTTACTTCACCTTGTTTACTTGCAATATGTTTTATGCACACTATCCTTCATTGACAATATGGTTCCTAGCTTTACACAATATACAATTTAATAAGGTTAAACTCTTTTGTTAGCTGCGCATTATGGTGGTTACATCTTGAACTGATAGTCACTGCATATTGTTGTTTTGGCTTGGCAGGACTGCATTCCGAAGAGTTTGTAGTGCACTTCTGTGGGTTCTGTTGACAGCAGTTGTGGTGGGTCTGGTTGTAGGCATCTTGTACGGTAAAGCTGAAATCCCTTCCGATGTGTAGCTAGACTGCCAACTACTTGCAAAATTAATTTTAGTTCCTGAATGAGATTATTTAGGTATTTTGTATGGTAAAGTTGAAATCGCTTCCGGTTGTGGTTGTAGGTATCTTGTATGGTATGCTGAAATCCCTTCCATTATGTAGCTAGACTGCCAACTACTTGCAAAATTTAATTTAGCACCTGATAAGGTTATTTAATCTTAATTCATGGGGCCGAGGCTTGCCATATGAAAAAATTCCCAAGAACTAAAGAAACTGCCAGATGAAACGGAAGGGATGGAGAAATGGAGTCGAAGGGAGACGGGGGAGGACTGAAGAGGCTGTGGAGGAGGGAAGCAAAGGGAGGCGGCGCAGGCGGAGAAAGGGGGGCAGGCGGGGGGCAGCGTGAGAGAGAAGGGGGGGGGGGGGAGAACAGGGGGCGCATGTGTGAAGAGTGAGGGAGGGAGTGTGCATGTAACATGTGGAAGCTTCGGGGTTGAATAAGTCACTTCAATGCTCAGAATTCAGTAATCTTTCACGACATATATAACGCACAAAACTGAAGAAGATGTGCAGAAAATAGAGAGGGAGAAGAGGACACAATATTGGGTCCCAAATACCCTCTGTAGGCCCCCACCACGAATGGTGTATTTGCTTTATTAGAACGATGCAAATCAGAAAATAACGACTAAAACTTGACCTTCTTGGCTGAGGTAAACCTTTACCCTTGACCTTCAGCTTTCACCTTGTGTTAGCTTCTCCCTTGGCTGTCCGGGCCCTTGAGATGCTTAAGCACTTTGTGAACGATGAGAGGGCAGCCTGTGTGGGCTGTCCCACACTTGGCTGACAGCCCCTATGGGGCATGGGGCCCCGTCGGCTGGCTGTCTACTGGCCATAGGGCTGGCCGACAGCCCCTTCCAGTTCAAGTCGTGGCTGGTGGGCTGGCCGACAGCCCCTTCAGCCCAAGTCATGCATGTTGGGTGTTGGACTCACACACACACACACAAACCTGCACATTAGGGTTAGGTGCAGGGTAGAGAAGCTTACACACAGAAATGAGGGAGAGATAGAGAGAGAGAGAGAAAGAAAGAAAGAAAGAAAGAAAGATTTTATTAACGTCTTCCAAAAGACCGAACTCGGCCTATGAGACAAATCGGAGTACCTGTATGGGGTATCCTCTGTCATCCCAACAAAATGAAAAAGTACTGAATAAAAAAGCTGAATCTGGGTGTGCAGGGGATGGAGCTCTATTACTAGGAGAATGCAAAGCTATATGCATGGAGTATACAATCATGATATGCAACCTAGCTAGCTCCATCCTGTACCATACTGGGGGTATAAAATGGTATACATCAGTGAAGGGGGTGTCCACAGCTCCCTGAAGAACATGCCTGGGTGTGCTCTGAAGCGAGCCAGTCGCTCCGCACCCTCTCTGTGAAACTGAGCTCTGATCTCTGTCATCTCTCTCTGGTATAGGCGTGGTGTCCGAAAGCCAGGTGTCCTCTGTCTCCTGCGGGCTCTAAGTGTCTCTGCTCTCTGGAGAGTAATCCCCTGCCGTGTAGGGGCTGGGAGGGGTATGGATCTCTGGAAAAATGTAGTAATCTGTGTCTGTCGCCCCCCCTCTGGAGCTGTCTGAGCCTGTAATAATGTCTCTCTGTGGCGCTGTATGTCTAGAATGTATCTCCCTAGTATGCGCTGGTCTGCTGTCTCAAAGATCTGGCGTAGGGAATGTGGCTCTCTGAATAAAATGGGATATCTCTCTCTGATGGCTGTATATGCTCTGCATCTGCATACATAATGCTCCTCACTCTCCACCTCCTCTCTGCACAATCTGCATACCCTCTCCTCTCGGGGAATCCGTGCTGCTCTGCCAGTCTCAATCTCCAATCGGTGTGATGAAACTCTGAGCTGACCAATAGCCACTCGGGAGCCGTGTGGTAAAAAGCCCTCCATGTATCTAGGCCTCTCTATAAATCCATCATCAGTGATACTCATGAAGTGATCTCTGTAGTATAGCATCTTCGGTGGAAGAGGCTGTGTAGGCGATATCCATGTCTCTCGTGTATAGAGCTGCCATAGATCCTGTCTCAATACTCTGTTCCTCTCACTATGAGAGAGACGGATATGTGGTGCATCCCTGTCATACTGGAATGGTGGTA
Organism: Cibotium barometz; assembly: GCF_041138505.1. NCBI lineage: Eukaryota > Viridiplantae > Streptophyta > Polypodiopsida > Cyatheales > Cibotiaceae > Cibotium > Cibotium barometz. Next base: position 34,989,961 of record NC_141102.1, on the reverse strand, counting down.
GATGATCCATGTCTAGGCCATGCTGTGAGAACCAATGTGTGACCTGTGCATACCATGATCCTCTGTCTCCTGCCTCAGCCAACTGTCTAGATGCCTGAAAAGCTCTGTATGATAATCTGTCATGTGGCATCTCTCTGAATCTGTCTAGCAGGCATATAGTCTGGAATATGGCCTCTACCATCATAGGAGGCGCAGCAAACTCTGCTCGGATAATGTCATGAGGTACTGACGGTTTGCTGCGTATCATGCGTGCCATCATGAGGGCCTGTGGTCTCTCTATCTGTGTCCACCAATGAGTAGCAAGGCCTGGCGCCCATACTGCTGCTCCATACATCAATGCCGGTGTGACTAATGTGTCAAATAGCCACCCCTTCGTCCGGGGCTCCTGAAAATGCGCCTGGTGGCACTGTCTCTCTAGCATAGCCAATGCTGCATATCCCCGTGTCAATCTAGCTCTGGCTGCTGAACCCATGGTAAAGCGTGTGGCTGCTGCAGAGAAGGTAACCCCTAGGTACACGTATGATGTCACCACCTCCACCTGGCATCCTGCGAGAGTGAATGTCAGCTGACTCCTGCCCTGTCTCGATGTATGAAAGACCATAACCTTGGTTTTCCCAAGGTTCACAGTAAGACCCCTCTGCGTGCAGAAATCATGGAGTGCATGTAGATGCTGCTGTAGACCACCTGGGGACTCAGACACTAATACAATATCATCAGCATAGAGCATAATATGTACTGAGGTACCTGCTAAATCCACTCCATCTCCGCCTCCCCGTGTAATGAAGTCAGCCACCTCATCAATGTATAACCCAAATAGCGTGGGGGAAAGTGGGCATCCTTGCTTCACACCAATGGTGCTAGCAATAGTCTCGGACATACCTCCTGGACATCTGACTCGCCCAAAAACCTGCTCATATAATGCATAGATGCCCCATGTCATATCTGCTGGTATGCCAAGAGACTGCAGGCGCTGAAAGAGCCTCTCTCGTGGTACTGTGTCAAATGCCTTGCGGAAATCCACAAAGCAGCAATAGAGCTTTCTCTTCCTCACTCTGGCCTGATCAATCATACATCTCAAAGTGAATACATGGTCAGTGGTAGAGAAAGCTCTCCTGAAGCCTGCCTGCCCTGATGAGCGTAAGCCTGCTCGCTCAGCATATAAGCTAAGCTCCTGCTCCAGCACTGCACCATAGAGTTTGGCTAGCACGTGGCCAACCATAACCGTCCTGTAGTTGCTCGGATCGAGCATATCCCCTGTTTTGTGAATCGGCACAATGGTGTGCATCGTCCACTCCGCAGGCAAACCCTCTGCTAGTGCCCTGTTAAACAGGTGTGCAAGAAAAGGAGCTAAAGAATCTACTGCATATATGAGATGCTCACCCTGCAGGCCCATATGGTCGGCGGCCCGTCCATGCTGTAGGCGGCGGATAGCTTCCTGTACCATCGAGTGGGTAAAGAAGCTAGCTGTGGTAGGTCGAGGCTCCTGTGGCTGAGGTATAGGTGGCTGCTGTGGGGCATGGTATAGACCCTCTGCATATGTGTGCCATGTCTGTGGGTCTGCAATAGGCGTCGGGGTCCGGGGCTCTCTGAAGTGCCGCCATGAGACAGGGCTATCTCTACTCATGAAGAAATGAAAGATCTCTAGCTCCTGTATCTCTGCGAAGGCCCGCCTTTTGCGGCGAGTAAGTCTCCTCATCTCTCTCCTCGACTCCTGCTCTGTGATGGCTCCCAAGGCTCTCTGTATGCGGAGTCGTGAGTATAGGGCTCTGCACTCGTCATCATACCATCTGTTCTGGGGCATAGTCCCAGGTCTCGCAGGCTCTCCTGAGTGTACACGATGTGGGAAGCTCTGTAATGCAGCCGTGTGTAGGAGTGATGCGAGCTGGGCTGTAATGGTATCCATAGATGCCAGGGGATCCATGAGTAGGAGTCCATCCTCTACTCTGCCAGTGTATATGTCTGCCATGTCATGTGTGAAGTAGATGGTAGTGTGTGGCGTCGGTATGTGGGGGGCTGGTGATACTGGTGATCCGGCTAGTGAAAATGCCAAGTATGTATGATCTGCTCCAATAGGACGAGGTGGAATGGAGAATGAGGTGACAAGCTGTGATGCCTCCAAAGACCCCATAATGTAGTCTACCACCGTGCCTCCGGTCCGTGTATGACCCCCATGTGGGAAGCATGTCAGCCCTCCTGACCCCGGCCACTGTAGCATCCCGTTATAAATAACGAGACGATGCCTGGCTCCCAACTCTAGTAAGTGGTCCCCATAATGCCCTCTGTCTGGTCCAGTGTCCTCTGATGCCCGACTAGCCCCTATCTCCTCTGGATCCACAGGGTGGAGGATCTCCATGTCATCATAGTCATACACCTCACACTGTCTGCTCTGTGTGTGGGCATTGAAGTCGCCCGTAAGAAATACTTCCCCTAGTGTAGAATAATGCATAATCTCCTCTGACAGACAAGTGTATGGCGAGGCTCCTATCTCCTCCTCCTGTGGCATGTCCTCTGTAATGACGTAGGAGGATCCTGATGGAGAAAAGTAACATAGAGCTATGTATATAACCCTGTCCTGTGAGAGCTGTAAGCTGATCCACATGTATCTGGCCTCTGGATCCTGTGCTACCACTCTCAGTCTCCCCTGTAGCTCCCGTCTGAATAGGACTGCTACTCCCCCCGACCCTCTCGAGGTACCCTGGCGTGTGGTCCTCCTGTATGCTGACTCCCACTGGAATCCCTCTACTCGAGGTAGCCCTCTCTCTGGGCTCTGATGTGTCTCTGTCAGAAGTATGATGTCTCTCCCCACCATAACATGCTCCAGTCGTCCAGGCTGCACCCATAGTGAACCATTACAGTTCCATACTGCTATGTGTATCTCTGTCAGTGGCCTGGTCTGTGTCCCATAGGCCCCAAACCGCTAATCCATGGGCCGGCCATCAATGATGACCCGACCATCTCGATAGAAGGCCTTCTTGCCTTCTCTCCTCGCGTGTAAGACTCGTGGCATGCAAGCTCTCCTATGCTCAAGCTGCATCCTCGTGAGATCATCATCCAAGAAAATAGGAGCTCCCTCTAAACCCCGTAGTATGACCCTCTTCCTCATGAAGGTGACCCTCTCCGTCTCTCCTGCAAACTGTAGGATGAGGGCTCGCTTGCGTGTTGAGTCTTTCCCGGCTCTCCATGCTTTGGTGAAGGGGAGAGGGTGCTCTTCCTTGTAACCGAGCTTCATGCATAGAAGCTGTCCATCTTTCTCGGGAGTGGAGTCGGGTGTCTCGGCTATACCTGTGACTCGAATGTTGAGGCGGCGGGCATGCCTCATCTTCTCCTCCTCAATGGTGGTGTGAATGATTTGGTTTTCTTCCCTTTGAGTTTCCTCCCTCACTTCTTTACGGATGTTCTTCTTCACCACCTCGACCCATCCTGACTGCTTGGCTTCGAGCTTTCCCTCCATGTCCTTTGTGATCTCCTTGGAGATCTCTTCTTTGATGGCCGTGAGAGTGTTGTCATTGATCTCCCCTTCTTCCTTCTCAGCATTCTTGATGGCTACCATTTCCACTTTCAATGCACTCACCTCCTCCTTGAGTGCCGTGTTCTCTTGTTCGAGGTTCGTGACCCGTGCTTCGAGAGCTACGATGTGCTTGTGTAGTTTGTTTTCCACCTCATTGAGGTTGGAATCGGATGTCTTCTTGTTCTCCTTGATTAATGCCTTCATTGCCATCTCGAGGGCCTCGAGTTTCTCTTGGAGACTCGGGGCCATTCCTCCAAATCACTCTGCAGTCCTTCCCACAGGCAGGGAGGAGAGAGAGAGAGAGAGAGAGTTATGTTGCTGCCTTGGGGGCCTGAGCAGGGGTGGGTGGGTGGGGAAAGGGGGGCAAATAGGCGAACGGAGCAGGGGTGGGTGGGGAAAGGGGGGCAAATAGGCGAACTGGAACTGGGCAGCGAAGGGGCGAAAGCCTGGGGACAGAGAGGCGAACTGGCGAGCTGGGGGGGAAGCGGGCAGAGAGGCGAACTGGAACTGGGCAGCGAAGGGGGGCAAATAGGCGAACTGGAACTGGGCAGCGAAGGGGCGAAAGCCTGGGGACAGAGAGGCGAACTGGCGAGCTGGGGGGGAAGCGGGCAGAGAGGCGAACTGGAACTGGGCAGCGAAGGGGGGCAAATAGGCGAACTGGAACTGGGCAGCGAAGGGGCGAAAGCCTGGGGACAGAGAGGCGAACTGGCGAGCTGGGGGGGAAGCGGGCAGAGAGAGTGATTGACTGTATCTGTCTTTGACTTGCAGGATGCAATTGCACAGCCAAAAGTGTGGTATCCACAAAATGCAAGTCAACCCTTGCATGTGTGCCACATCCATATAATATAGAAGTACAAAATATTATATGTTAGAGTGTCCTTTCACACTTGATGTCCAAGGGGAAAAACCACATGGGAAAAAGTGCCCTCGGTTAAGCCGTGTTCACACATAGCACTACCATAAGTGAGCATATGCCTACAAATCCCCCCTGTAGTGGAAGTGTGAACCTGTACAAGGTAGCAGATCACTCTCTGTATGAGAGTAAGCCCAAAGCTTTGCGGAAAGCTTCAAACTTTTCTCGAGGTAAAGCCTTTGTGAATAGATCTGCAACATTATCCTGTGTAGGGCAATAAGATAAACTGATCTCCCCTGCATGTAGCCTCTCTCTGACATAGTGATAATGAATCTCAATGTGCTTGGTACGTGCATGAAATACTGGATTTCATGCCACGGCCATAGCACTCTGGCTATCAGTGAGAATGGTTGTGGGTGTTTGCTGACACTCACGAAGATCAGCCAATAGTCTCCTCAACCATACACAGTCTACTGTAGCTGTAAAGACTGCCCTGTACTCAGCCTCACAAGTAGATGTAGCAACAGTGGGTTGCTTTTTACTCAACCAAGATATGCATGAACTGCCAAGAAAAAAACAATTCCCACTGGTGGATTGCCTGGTATCATAATCTCCAGCCCAATCTGAATCACTGTATGCATAAAGCTGCAAGCTGCCCCCCTGGGATAGAACAAACCAAGATCCAGGGTACCCTTAAGATAACGAAAAATGCGTTTGACTGCTTGCCAATGCTTTGTGCCTGGGCTGTGCATGAATTTGCTCAACAAAGACACCCCAAAAGATATGTCTGGCCTCGTGTTACACAAGTAAATGAGGCATCCCATTCAGAGTCACACGGGGATGCGGGGACGGCCCTTAGGGATGCGGGATGCGGGATGCGGGGACGGGGATGGCTGGGGACGGGGGGACGCGCAGGGGACGCCGTGCAGTCTGGGGACGCATGAAGTCGTCCTGGGGACGCGTTCCCGAAATGCGGGACGGGCAGGGGACGCAGTGAGGGGACGCCAGAAACGGCCAGAAACGGGCAGATTTCCAGCTATAAAAAAAGGCACACTTTAGGACGTTTCTCCACACTCATTGCTCAAGCCTCAAGCTTCCAAAGTTCCAAGTTCCATTGTCCAAGCCTCAAGGCCTAAGTGGCAAGTTAGCCCTCTCTCTCTCTCTATACTATCTACATTGTGCCAAATTCCAAGCTCTCTCTCTCTCTCTCTCTCTCTCCAAGTTCCATGATCCATCCCTCTTGAGACTTGCAAGCCTCAAGAGTCAAGCGGCAACTTGCAACTCTCTATTGCACCCTTCTTCCCTCTCTCTCACACTATCATCATTCATGGCATCTCAAGGTGAAGGCGCCGCCGCCACATCTTCCGTTGCGGGCTCTTCACGAAGGAGGCCGGCGGTGCACACATGGTCATGGTGGGATGAGGTCATGGTGGGATGAGGTTCACTACACTAGTCACATTGCCTCTAAGAAGAGGAACCGCCTTGAAGTGCAAAGGGCAAGTGATTTGGTTTTTGTGAGCGCTAACTTGCGCATGCTATGTGCGACAGCAACAGGGAAGGCGGATCCCTTCACCGAATGGGAGATGGCACAGCAGGATCCTGCAGCTCAGGAGCATCTTGAGGAGGTAGAGGAGGAGCTACAGCCTGAGGGGGAGGAGGAGGCTTCAAATGGCATCAACGACTTCGACTTCCAAGCATCCCGCGAGGCTAGCACTTCAGGAGCTTGAGGCTTGACTCTTGAGTCTTGAGCCATCTCACCTTTTTTGTGCCCACTGCCAATGGCCATGATCTATTGTGATCTATCTAGTATCTCTATTTTGTACCCACTCTTTTTTGTAACCCTCACTGCCCATGAGGCATGTACTTATCTCTTTGTATCTATCAGACTATCAATCACATAATCAGTGTGCCATCGATGTTTTATTAGCGCATTTTGCTCAAAATGACTCTTGTTTTTTTGTCTATTCGGTGTAAAATTTTGTTCAAAGTGTGTCTCTATATGTATGTCATGCATACAACTCCTAAATTGCTTTTAAAAAAGAGGTTTTTTTTTGCCGTTCTCGACCCCGTCCCCGGGACGGGGACGGCACTTCCCCGTCCCCGTCCCCGTCCCCCGTCCCCATGTGACTTTGATCCCATTGCCTGGCTGTAAATGCCGGCCTCAAAAGGCTCTTCAATATCATGCATAGTAAGCCGTACACCTGGTTCTACGGTTCTACCGGAGTAGAAATGGGCTTACATTCATCCATGTGAAACCTTTTTAGTAAACTTTTTATGTACTTAGTTTGCTGCATAACAATGCCATCATATGTATGCATAAACTGTATGCCGAGATAGTAGTGTAAAGGCCCCAAATCTGACATATCAAATATTCAGCTTTCAAATCAGCTTTGAAATCTGAAATTTGTGCTTTGCTAGTACCTGTAATGAGCATGTCATCTACATACAAGATGACTATGAGAATATCGGCATCGGTTTTCTTCACATACAATGTGCTTTCAGCTGGACTATTCTCATAACCTTGGCTGGTTAGATGAGCATGTATCTTATCATACCAAGCTCTTGGAGCTTGCTTTGACCCATACAATGCTTTGTGTAACCTGCATACTTTATGTTCCTCACCAGGAACTACAAAACCAATGGGCTGATTTACATATACTTCCTCCTGTAAATCCCCATTTAAGAATGCAGTTTTGATGTCCAATTGATGCACTTTCCATCCTTTATGTGCAGCCAATGCAATCACTGATCTTATTGTGGTCATTCTCGAAGTAGGAGCAAAAGTCTCTTCATAATCTATTCCCTTTTTCTGGGAGTAGTCTTTAGCCACAAGTCTTGCTTTGTACCTGTCAATAGTACCATCAGACTTTCTTTTGACTTTGTACACCCACTTTGTTCCAATTACATGCTTTTTTTTAGGCAATCCCACAAGATCCCATGTATTGTTCTTCATGATAGAAGAAATTTCAGCTTGCATAGCTTGCAACCAATGCTCATTCTCATGTGCTTCTTCATAAGAAGAAGGCTCTTCTGAATCAAAGAGACCACCCATTGCTAATGCAGACTCCCCACGATGTATATTCAAAGCATGGCTGGAACTAGCCCTTGTTCTACCTGTGAGTGGAGCTGCAAGTTTGCTTTCTTGCAAAGTTTTCAGCAACCATCTTGGCACTGACTTGGCTGTGTCTATGGCTGTTTGCTCTTCCCTGACAAGATCTTCCACTTCTTCCATAGAAGGGGGCTGAATGGTTGGCTGTTCCGCATGTTCTACATGAGGATTTTCTTGTGTAGGGGCTGGCTGATCTGAATCCCCCCTAATTGCAATGGGTAAAAGTCCATCAAACATGTCCTGTATGCCTGTATCATTGCTTTTATACAAGCTGTACATGAGCTGTTCTAAATTTTCAGCAAATACCTTATCTCTACTGACAAAATTTTTTCGTGTAGTTGGATTATAAAGACGGTATCCTTTGCTCTCATTGCTGTAGTCCACAAAAATGCATTTAATTGCTTTGTCGTCTAGCTTTGTTCGGAGTTGTTCTGGCACATGTGCATATGCCAAACACCCAAATGTACGCATATAATCCAAGTTGGCTTTCGGCTATACCAAGCCTCAAATGGTGTTATGGTTTTCAAAGCTTTTGTTGGACACCTGTTCAACATATGAGTTGCACACATTATAGTTTCCATCCAAAATTTGTGAGGCAACTTTTGTGCTTTCACCATGCATCTTGCCATCTCCATGAGAGATCTATTTTTCCTTTCAGCTACACCATTCTGCTGCGGTGTATAAGGCACAGGACATTGGTGTTTGATGCACCCTGTTAGAAAGAGAAGCCAAGTGCTGCCATATGCCTCTGGCCAACGTCATATGCTTTACGTGATTGATTACTTGTGGTGTGCAATTGAGGATAATAAATGACCGGACCTTGGCGTTGACACGATCCCACATCTGTGCCTGTGCCTCGCGGTCCTTCTTCATTGATAGTAACTCCCCTTCCTCTGCTTCCGGCCGTGGAACCCCGATAACGATGAAATCAGCAAGGTCATATGACTCCAGTACAGACTGCATCATAACCTTCCAGATGCCGTAATTGTTCCCGTCTAACTGACGGTCCACTGGGAACGTGGGGAGAGTCGGGATCTTCACATGCTTCTCAGCCATCTCTAACAAATCTGCCATCGCGGGGATGTAACTAAAAAAGGGTGGGTGGGTGGGAAAAAAAAACTCTAAACCTGCAAGTGGCTGTCCAGCACCTTAGCCCGCCTTCCTCTTGCAACTTCTCTTCCCGAACAGTCCAAATAGTCCACCAATCAGCAACGTAACTATCCCCCTCTTGCTCAGAAAACTCCCAAGATCTTTCAAGAGCCTAGGGCTCTGATACCATGTCAAAATACGCAGTGGAAATGATAACCAAATCTGAGACCACAAAAGCAAGTAGAGTGCAGAAAATAGACAGCACAAGAGAAGGAGAGAGATAGGCGTATAACTCTTCTCTATACACAAGATCCCGAGGAAAAACTGAATGAATACAATGTGGGGCAATGGGGCCTATTTATATGGCCCCATCATGCAGCCGGCCAGCAGCAAAAAACTCCACGACACCTTCTGATCAGGCCGGCCAGCTCCACTGTACAAGAGTGCAGTCGACGAGTATCAGAAGTCTCCTGCCAGTCTGTGGCAGCCACCCACACCATGGAAAAATGGGGAAAAAATACGGGGAGTGAGGAAAAATGATAAAACACCTATACAGGGCGGGCACACCCACAACAAAGGCCCTGGTGTGTGATAAAGACAGGAGATGACTTCTAACAGGCTCGTCAACTCTATGAAAAGGAGGAGAAGGGATGCACATCCAGACAGGGGGACAGCAGTTGCAGAACGCTCGCACTCTCTCTCTCTCTCTCTCTCTCTGTGGAGACCATACTGGTGCTGCAGTCGGGCAGCCCCCTTTCATCTGCCTTGTTGTGCGGGTCGTACAGCACACAGCCTTGCCCCACTTACTTGCGCAGGCTGTACACAGGGTACAGCAGCTTCTTCTCCTCTTCTTGCACAGGCCGTACTGAGGAGCTTCTGCCGTACAGCACTCCAGCCCCTTCATACACTGGTCATACAGAGAGTACAGCAGCAGTACAGCACTCTCTTTCTAGGGTGCAGGCCGTACAGGTGCTGAGAACAGCCTGTGTATAGCAGCTGTACAGCAAGTACGGCAGCCCTCTTTCTCTCTCCTTGCTGGCCTTACAGGTGGATAAGTTGATGACAGGGGAGACTGAGAGTGGTAGCACAGGATCCAGAGGCCAGATACATGTGGATCAGCTTACAGCTCTCACAGGACAGGGTTATATACATAGCTCTATGTTATTTATCTCCATCAGGATCCTCCTATGTCATTACAGAGGACATGCCACAGGAGGAGGAGACAGGAGCCTTGCCATACACTTGTCTGTCAGAGGAGATTATGCATTATTCTACACTAGGGGAAGTATTTCTTACGGGCGACTTCAATGCCCACACACAGAGCAGACAGTGCGAGGTGTATGACCATGATGACATGGAGATCCTCCACCCTGTGGATCCAGAGGAGATAGGGGCTAGTCGGGCATCAGAGGACACTGGACCAGACAGAGGACATTATGGGGACCACTTACTAGAGTTGGGAGCCAGGCATCGTTTCGTTATTTATAACGGGATGCTACAGTGGCCGGGATCAGGAGGGCTGACATGCTTCCCACATGGGGGTCATACACGGACCGGAGGCGCGGTGGTAGACTATGGGGTCTTTGGAGGCATCACAGCTTGTCACCTCATTCTCCATCCCACCTCGTCCTATTGGGGCAGATCATACATACTTGGCATTTTCACTAGCCGGATCACCAGTATCACCAGCCCCCCACATACCGACGCCACACACTACCATCTACTTCACACATGACATGGCAGACGTATACACTGGCAGAGTAGAGGATGGGCTCCTACTCATGGATCCCCTGGCACCAATGGATACCATTACAGCCCATTTGGCATCACTCCTACACATGGCTGCATTACAGAGCTTCCCACATCGTGTCCACTCAGGAGAGCCTGCGAGATCTGGGACTATGCCCCAGAACAGATGGTATGATGACGAGTGCGGAGTCCTATACTCACGGCTCCGCATATAGAGAGCCTTGGGAGACATCACAGCGCAGGAGTCGAGGAGAGAGATGAGGAGACTTACTCGCCGCAAAAGGCGGGCCTTCGCAGAGATACAGGAGCTAGAGATCTTTCATTTCTTCATGAGTAGAGATAGCCCTGTCTCATGGCGGCACTTCAGAGAGCCCCGGACACCGACACCTATTGCAGACCCACAGACATGGCACTCATATGCAGAGGGCCTATACCACGCCCCACAGCAGCCACCTATACCTCAGCCATAAGAGCCTCGACCTACCACAGCTAGCTTCTTTACCCACTCGATGGTACAGGAAGCTATCCGCCGCCTACAGCATGGACGGGCCGCCGATCAAAAAAATGCAGCAATTTCTTGTTTGTAGATCAGGGTTGGGCTCTGATACCATGAAAGAAAGAGCAAACACAGGTTGTAGGCAAAAGCACTACTATAGAAGGCTGTGGAGAGTTGATATTGTTGAAAATGAGCACGAGGGAAGCCTGTAGGTGCTTACAAGCATAATAGACTGTTGCAACAGCCAATGACCTCCAACAAATATGCAAGAATGAGATGAAAAATGAGAACGGTGTGCTCCCTTATATATCCCTCATATGAGCTGGTTGGCTAGCTGTAGCAGGCCAACAACAGTCGTGTAGCATAAATATGCTATAAAAAGCCTAAAAGAGACTCATAAATGGTAGAAAAACCCTAGATGATGTCTACAATGCAGGGCCTCATAGAAATGACCAATACAAGCATGCAAAGGTACATGTAGACCCTTTGGAGATGATATATATTCCAACAGCCTTCAATATTTCTTCGCGGAAGCCTTCAAAATAGTCGCTAACAGCCGGTACACTTCATGGGCAGCTTGAGAGAGAGAGAGAGAGAGAGAGAGAGAGAGAGAGAGCAGCCAACATTAGGGCAGCTTTGAAATAGCCATAACCTTGGAGTAGAGAACCATGAAGAACAGAGAAGAGTTGCCAACATAATAGAGTCTAGTTTGCAACAATAGGGCTTGCTCAAATGAAGAGAAGGGGCTCCAATTTATAGATTTGGGGCTCTCATGAGCTAGAATGGCAAGTTAAAGCTATAATGACAAGTGGAGAGCTGAGGTGACAAGTGTGAGCCACTTCTCTCACTTTGATCCGCTATCATGCCACATGTCCCAATATAAGAGATGGTTCCTACCCATAAATTTCATCTCCAAAAATATCTCAACTCGTAGACATTCTGTCAAAGGTGCTTCAGCAAGTCCCCCCATTTGCTTTGCTTACGGATGTAATGATGCGAATGGAATTTCCATTGGGGTCGTCCAAAAATAGTAACCCTCCTAGGTTTTAGGAGTGTGATCCTTTGTATCCCACCTTATTAGAAGGAGGTGAGGGCATCAAAGGAGGGCCATCGGGACATCCGATTATAGATAACAATACCATGTGCAACTCCCAGCTCTAAGAAACACTGTGACCTCCTTACAGTTTTGTGATGATCATTGCAACCCCGTGGCAGTGATGTCCAGCTCTTGTAGTCTGATAGGGTCGTCTAGATCGAGTAATGGGACCTGCTGACTCCCCATCCTGGTGTTGAAGTCCCTGAGCAGGAGGACTTCCCTTAGCTGTGAGAACTCCATAATATCCCCATATAATGATAAGTAGAGTGATTGGCCATGCTGTGCGGTTGTCCTTCCGGATGATGCTGAGAATCTGCCAGAGATGGGATCTAAAAACGACAACTACCCCTCCTGAGCCACATACTCCTGATGTGTGTGGGTCTCGCCTCAGAAAGCTAACTCCCACTTATACCCGGCTGTGTATGGTAAGCCTCTCCTAGGGCTCTGATGAGTCTTTGTATAGAACATGACATCCCTGCGTGTGAGAATCTTGCTCAAACCTCCTGGATTCGACCACAGGGTGCCATTGCAGCTCCATACTACTAATCTTAGGTGTTTGGTCTCATAGACCCGTCTTTGTATAGAAAATGACATCCTTGCTTGTGAGAATCTTGCTCAAACCTGTTGGATTCGACCACAGGGTGCCATTGCAGTTCCATACTGCCAACCTCAGGTGTTTGGTCTCATAGACCCCGCGTCCCTATTTGGGACGGCGCTCAGGGATAATGACCCTACCATCTCTTTAGATAGCCCACTTGCCTGCTCTACGGGTCTCATGAACTGTCACCATCGCCTCATGCCGGTGTGCCACCTGTGTTGGGGTGAGATCATCTCCCGTGTACACTTGTGTGCCCTTGAGGGCAGCCCGTCTGCTAGTGGCATCAGGGAATTTGATGATGAGGGGCCGCTCTCATGTCATATCCTTGCCTACCCTCCATGTATCTGCAAGGGGGGGGGGATTCCGTCCACTCCTATCATCTGGCAAAGTGTCATGGCATCCGCCTAGGGGGAAGCCCCCACTTGTAGCCCCCGCACTCGCACATGGAGGGTCCTATCCTTCCTCTGTTTCTCCTCATCATGCTCTGTGGGGGTTTGTGCTTCTTCACCACCTCCACCCAATCTTTTTTGGTGGTCTGCAAAAGAATTGCAGACCACCAAAAAAGAATTGCAGTCTCTAGCATTTCCTGTTGTTACATGTGCATATCTTTCAACATCCGAATCTCCTCCTCCTGGTGGTTGCCAATTCTTCAATCTTGTTATTCTTGCCCTGTATCTCCTTGCGGAGGCCTTCCAACTGTTTTTCATGTTGAGAGAGAGAGAGAGAGAGAGAGAGAGAGAGAGAGAGAGAGAGCTGTAGAGTGAGAGAGAGAGAGCTAGATTGCATGAATCTGATGATTTGATTGATTGATATGATAACCTTCACCAAGTACATTGCTTTTATAGGCATGTAGCCTTATCTTTTGACCCATAGAAATATCTCTCTCACACACACACACACACACACACACACACACACACACACACGACAAGTGACACGTGGCACACTTATCCTATCTACACCTATGGGTGGGTTCACACAAACATACACACTCATAGACAGTGTTCACACATATAGCTCGGAATCCCAACAGGCCGCCCTGTACCTGCTGTACGGACTACAGCAGCGCCATCTGTACCCTTTGGCCATACTTTACCCTTGTTGTACCTGGCTATACCAAGTACTGTACCTGCTGCTCCAACTGTACTTGTTGAAGAACCTGCTGTACCTGTTGTACTTGCTGGAGTACCACCTGTATCGGCTGAACCAAGGGCTCCACTCGCAACTGTACCTTTTTGATGATTCTCGGTAAGGGTGGTTTTCAAGTGTGTGCCGACCTTGTATGTGCCCGTGTCAGTTGGACACATGGATGCTGCAGCTATGTACTTGATTGCACCAGAGAGAGAAGACCACTAATTGTATCAGTTGTACCTTGGGCTGAATCTAGCCTTAGGTCAAGTGTTTTGGTGGGGACAAGGTCTAATTGAGGAGTTGCATATATTGGGCAGGAAAAGAAGGTTATGCACATGTGATATAATTTACAGGTTCAAGATTCTCTAATCATTAGTAGGAATCTTTGTATCAAAGGTTGTAACTGGGTAATGTGGCCAAGAAAAGGAAGCTTGTATTGTTTACATGCCCTTATAGGCCAAGCCCACATTGGCAGTGCGCTGAAGTGGGGGTAGGTTGGCCAACTGTGGCAAGAGATTGCAGGGCTACTGTTACCAATTTTGAAAACAAATGTACCTTGCATAGTTTGCAATGGTCTCAAATTAGCATTATGCTTTCCCTGTTTTTGAAGCCTGAAGAACTTATATCTGCTTCATAATGTACTTTGCATAGTTTGCAATGGTCTCAAATCAGCATTATGCTTTTCCTGTTTTTGGAAGCCTGATGAACTTATGTCAGCTTCATACATGCAATTATAAATTTGCTTTGTCCCTTCTACTGATTAACATTTTGCTTGCTTGTCTTTTTTGTAGGTCTAGTGGGCAAAGTGGACTTCACAGTCCAGCGCCTTTCGTCTGTGGCAACATCTTTCACCACTGATTTTTCTTCCTTGACTAGTTCCCGTCCTTGCTTGGGCAACACTTCTAGTGAGAGAATCTCAGTAAGTGAACTTCTTGGTGTTTGGGTTTCTATTTCTTTTCTAATTTGACATAAATATGGTATCTTAAGACGCTAATATATATGCTTGTGCAATATGTGTGTGTGTGTGTGTGTGTGTGTGTGTGTGCACTCATGCACATATTTAAACCACAATGTACATTGATTATGTGCTAAGAAACTTGGTATAGTTGTCAATGGTATAGGCAAGCAATGATTGACTAGATGGTATGTCTGGCTGGAGACTTTCACTCAGCTGAAAGGCTATACTTTTTCACTTGCATTTGCTGGTGCATCTGGGCACGTTTTTGGTTTTATGTCTTACTCAGGGAAGCCACATTTCATATATGTTGCACTAGCACTGATTATAGATACAGCAAGTTCTTGCTCATGAGGGAGTAGATTTTGTGTATGGGTGAATATTACCAACATTACTAGTTATCTAAGTTATATTTTGCACTTTTGGGGAACCGTTAAACTAATATTTTGTGATAACTGCAATTTTGATTGAGCTAGGTTTTGGGATTGAGGTCTGAGTGTAGAAACATGTATTGGGACTAAAGTTTGAACTTCAGATAACTCTTTAAGACATCAAAGGTGCTGGATGATCGGTCTAAGAAGACTTGTGATTGTGTGGAATAGTGCTATTCTTATCTTGCGCCGAACTCGAAGGCGACTTGGACATTCACAACATCGTTTCCTGAATATGTTGTGGCTCTAACCACCATTGTGGGATCGGTGCTTTTTTCGGTATGTTTTCTATGGAGGAATCAAACTTTGTTGTTATATGCACAGAATGTTGTTTCAACGTACCTATAAGCAAGGATCTTATTGCCTTTCAAATTTAGGGTCAAATTCTTGACCAATGCTAGCGATTATGTTGCAGGTTTTTGGTGGGGTTGGAATAGCTTGTTTACCATTGAGCATGATATTTAGTTTCCTTCGTCGTCCAAAGGCTATCATTACCAGATCCCAGTATATAAAGGTGAAGGCAGGCACATATATGCACAACTAGTATGTTTATGTGTCCATCAAATGGAAGTACGTGCGTCAACAGGCGTTTATATTAATCACAAGGATTCTTGAATGGTATGCTGCGAATGCTTATGAGACCAAGCACTGCATGCCTGCCCTGCACTGACAACCACATCCACATGCGCTCATGTTCTCAATCAAGAACTGCCATATGTATTATGGATGGTGATGTTATTGTACTCTTAAGAATTGCAAACTGGTGTTCACGTGCAGGAGGCAACAGAGTTGGGCAAGCGTGCAAGAGATGTACGAGAAGTGGCACTGGCTCTCCAACGAGAAGAGAGAAGCGGCAAGAAAGGTCGGAAATGGAGGAAGAATGTAAAGATGATTCAGCAGGTTGGTTTAATAAAACGTATATTTCTCTAATCCACACAATAATCGCCTCTACTTAGTGTTAGAGATGTGGCTTGCACTTGTGGATTGGTCACCTGGCTTTTACAAGGGAACGAGTTCACGGTTTTGAACTCATATGGATGGACCGATTCCACAGTTTTGTGATGCTCAAGCTTTTGATTTATGCATATAGGTATTTCAAAATTTCTGGTGCAGGAACTCTTGCTTTTGGAAGATGATGTCAAAGCATTGGAAGAAGTCTACCCTCAAGGAGAGAAGGTAGCCTGCACTGTCAAAAAAATTCCTGAATGTAGAAAACCCAGTCAGTTGTTGCTGCTGTTTGACTCTTTCATGCTGTGTCACTTGTACAGGCAGATGCATCATGGGCTTTGACAGTCTTAGGCTATCTTGCGAACTTTCTCTTGGGAATCATAGGGTGAGCGCTTTCAATTATATCTAGAGTATGCCCATATGTATGTGTCATTCCAATATCTTCCATCATGTGCAGACTTAAAGCAATCATGAGTGTGTCACGTTGTAGTATCACCAAATTAGGTTTTTGGTAAGCGTTTCTGTTGATATTTAGCAATTTTTCGAAGATACTTCAACTTTGCTCATGCATTTGTGCAGATTGTGTGTATCTGTGATGTGGGTGCTGCACATCATACTCTACATGCTACTTCAGCCTCCTGTTTCACCTTTCCTGAATGAGCTCTTTATCAAGCTGGACCATGTATGGGGTAAGTTTTCTCGCACTTATGTTGAAATGTTTTGAATTTTGGAACATTGCCAAGTCATATATAATTT
Organism: Cibotium barometz; assembly: GCF_041138505.1. Taxonomy (NCBI): domain Eukaryota; kingdom Viridiplantae; phylum Streptophyta; class Polypodiopsida; order Cyatheales; family Cibotiaceae; genus Cibotium; species Cibotium barometz. Next base: position 34,973,242 of record NC_141102.1, on the reverse strand, counting down.
GTATTCTGCTGCTAGCTAATTTTTCTTGGCCAGTAAATCAGCTAGCTGGTTTTTTGGACATTGTTTCAATCAATGGACTGGTCTCTGCCAATGGTTGTAACTAAGAAAGCCCGGTGGCTGTAACCAAACTAATGGATGTTTCACATAGTAAGCCATCAAGCTAATCTAACCACTAGGTTACCTCCCACTACCTTGATGGCTCTTTTTGGTTGACACATCAAGCTAGCTTGATGGTGATCTATTAACTACGATGGTAAAAGTAACAAGCTAGCTGACCCAACCATCAAGCTTGTTGTCACTCACAAAAAGATTTCATCTCGCTCTCTTTCTTTCCACCCTACCACCAGGTTGGTTGTCAGAGACAACCAGATTCTCTCTCTCTCTCTCTCTCTCTCTCTCTCTCTCTAGGACCAGCGTTGCTTGGGCCTCTTCCTGCTTGAGCTCGGCAGACACAGGGACACCTTCTTGAGAGAGCCTTGGCCCCAGCCACCCCGCTCCCTCCCTCGTCAACCAACCATCACCAGTTTCTTCCGGACCCAAGAGGTGGAGGACACCAACATAGTGGATCTTGTGGACCCTCCACGAGCTGCTCTGGACCTACCTCGCCCGAGAGGAGTTACCTCGGACCGAGCCTCTGCACTTCAGCATGCCCGACACCTTCGACCCCCCCGTCGGCCACGATCACCTCATCAGCTGCTGCAGATCCAGGACATGCTCCACTGCCATCGAGCTACCTTTCCACGTGACATAGCTGAGGGAGACCTCTCGGCCATACTCATCAGCCCCATGCTTGATATTTTGGAGAGTGGTATACCATCTACTTGGAGCTGATGTCGCTCCCATGTTTTTATGTTTTTTATGTTTTTTATGTTCTTAGTATTCCATGATGAGTTTCCGTGGACAGTTTTGTATCACCCCAGTGAGATAGCTATGTTTATGTTTTCTTTCTGTTTTATTTTCCATTCCATGATGAGATATGCCATGGACATTATTGTATCACTTTGTCATAGGCCCATTGGGTCTTTAGTAGACGCTTAATATATCTTTCTTTCTCTCTCTCTCGCTTTGTGTCCCCCCCCCCACCCCAAGAAACGCATTGTGTTTTTCTCCAATTGAATGGAGGAACTTGGTTTTTTGGGTTATGGGGGGATTCTTGATTTAACCAATAAGTAGTCTTCTCGAGGACAAAGATGCTTTTGGGTGCTGATGACATGAGTGAGGATGTCATAGCACGCAGTCATAGACTCTCATGGAGTCAAGATTGCACTTTTGTTTTTATTGATTTTGTGCAAGAAAGGGGAATGGCTGCACTTAACCGGAGTACCACGGTTTGCACTTACACACATAGCTTCTCAAGAGAGAGAGCTCACCATGAAAGCTTGCTCTAGGCAAGAAGATGACCAAAATGGTAATATGCAAAAAGATATACAACTTGTCCCAAAAAGTGACTTATCCTCCATCTATTTGCTTTTTCAAGGCACTCATGGATAGATGGATTCAAGCCATGCTCCCCTTTGGCCTCTTCACCTATGCTAAAGGTATCCTCTCCACAATCTAGATTCTATGAACTTGAAATAACGAATTGTAGATTGCTTGGAGATGAGTAGAGTCACTTACAATATAGGCATTTATACAACATGCCAATCCAATCCAAAAATCATTACAAGAGTTTAATGTCAATGAAGAGGATAGCTTGGTTCAATGTAGTGTAGCTTCTCCCATAAGATCACATCAATACATCAAGTCAAGCCACCCATATATATCTTCATCACAACATTAGCATGTGTACTTGCATTCAATTGAGAAAGTCCAAGCTGTAATAGCATCCCTTGACTCATTGGTATGTCCAATAGCATTGAATCTTCACCATCATGGTTATAGATGGTAAGAATACACATGCAATGACTCAAGTGTGCTCCCAAATGTAGCCAATGCTCACAAGTAGCCACTAATGATGCGTTAAGATAATCCAAGCTTGCATCATTGTAGACTTGGCCACTAGTGAAGCATTCAAGTGATGTAATTAACCATTGATGTCACTAATGATGTGAATAAGGCATCCATTCTTCAAGAAGTTAGGGTTTAATGATGAGGCCTCATAATCTTGACTTCTTTGCAAAAGCGAAACATCATGAGCTTATTTTGTATCATAGAAAGGTAATGGAAAGGTAATAAGCTTCATCCAAGGCAATAAGGCAATCATTACCTCCGTTTTGTGAAGAAATTCCCCAAACTTTACAAGCTATGTCGAGGCTTTTTGCATCATGTGATTAATAAGCATTGTAATCATGGGATTAAGCCTCATTAAGGACCATGTGATTAATAGACATTGTAATCATGTGATTAATAAGCATCATTAAGGACCATGTGTAACCCTAGGGCTTCCCACACATAAAAGAAAAGCTAGCTAATCTTGGAATTAACCAAGCATATGATGATTAGTGAACATGATTAGAGCATGTAATGTGCATTAATGACTTAATAGAGAAGCAAATGCATCAAAGTGAATAGAAGGCAGCTCCATGAGCCAAAAAGTAGCTTAATCATGGTGTTTAGGGTTTGAGGAGAACACCCGTGAAGGAGGTGGTAAAGGAGGTGGTAGCAGGTGCAGTCACGAACCATGAAGGAGGCGGCAGCAGCGATCACGAAGTGGCCTTGAAGACGAATACAACAGCCGATGCACTCATAATGGAGTTACACACATAGCTTCTCAAGAGGGAGAGCTCACCATGAAAGCTTGCTCTAGGCAACAAGATGACCAAAATGGTAATATGTCGAAAAGATAGGCTCTGATACCAATGCAAGAAAGGGGAATGGGTGCACTCAATTGGAGTACCACAGTTTGCACTCATAATGGAGTTGCACACATAGCTTCTCAAGAGGGAGAGCTCGTTAGAATGCACAGCGGAAATGTGAGACAACTGCTGTAGAGAGCAAAACATAGATGAGAGAGGGAGAGAGAAGCTGTATAAACTCTGCTATATACAGTAGATCCGATACACATAATACAAAAGGTCTGGAGGCAAGGCCATCTATATATATGGCCCTAGGTTGCTTGTCATGACCCTGTGAAAGTGGAACAGCACAAGTGTGGGCATGGTGGTCGGTGAGCAAGATAACTATTTCATGATTCATACTTGGGTGCCCGGACAAATAGTAATATGTGTGGACATCCCCAAGTGTGAAGGGGGACCAAGGGATTTAATATTTATAATGTTTTAACCTTGGGTGGCCCCTAGGCATAAGTGGCCCTTAGAAACTTTAATAAACTTTAAAAAGGGGCCTAAGATATTTATGGAGGGAGGGCTACTCCACTTTTGGAGTACACGCCTCCTTTCCATCTCTCTCTCTTTCTCTCTCACTTGCTTTTTGGAGAGGAGGAATCGGCTGGCTGGCTGGCTGGCTGGCTGCGTGGAGAGAGATTGGTACAAGTTGGTTGGCTGCGTAGAGAGAAGCCGTACAGTACAGCAGCAGCAAGACGTCTATTACAGGCTGGTACAGGCTGCAGGTACACATTGGTACGACAGGTACGGGTGCTGCAGGTACAGGCTATTGCGACGGCTGTGCAGGCAGCGCATCAAATAGGCGGCAGTGTTGACCTGTACGGACAGGTGCAGGCGGGTAATGACAGCCCTGTCCAGCAGGTACAGACGGGTACAGTTCAGTCCCGCACAGCTGGTATAGGCGGTGGCGCTTCATAAGGGTAGAGGCGGCGCATCAAAAGGACAGTTGCAAGTACAGTTTTGAGGCGGCTGCAGGGGGAAAAGTACAGACAGGTACACACGTGTGTTGCAAGTACAAACCTGTACGGACAGGTGCACACGTGTGTTGCAGAGTTGCTGATACAGGCGGCTGCCAGTACAGACTGGTACGGTCAATCCCTCCGGTGCAGAACTGTGCATAACAGTTGGTAAACTCTGAACATATCTTTCTTTCTTTCCACTGGCTTATGTTTGCTGCAGAGTTGTTTCTTCTGGCCCTTTGTGAGAGGAGGGTATGGTAGTTTGAAGGGTGGAAGCAGAGTTGGACAGTGGATTTGTATTTAGGCTGAGTTTGAAGCCATGAACATGGAACAGCCAAATGCGTGCTCAAGGCTGCCCTGTTGTATTGTCTTGGTTGATTAGAGGAAACCACAGTGTGTTGCTTTTGTGGGACAGATCTGTATGTGAATCCTCTATGCTAAGAGGTCTTGAGGGCTGCCAGATTGGACATGCAGGTTTACTTTCCCTGACTGGCTTTGTTGTACTCAGTTAAACTTTCCATTGAATTTGAATAAAGAAATACCGAAAGGGGCGCCAAGCTTTGGGGCCAACAGGTGTCGTTTTCCTTTTTGTTTTGGAGCATCTAGCTCCTGTTCATTTGTTATTTGTCTGGACTACATTTGGAAAGGTGATTGCTAGTCTACCGCACTTTGGTTTCTACCAGAGGTCGGTTTCAAGGTTCCGTTGCCGGGACCCATCATCAACTTTCTTAAGGGGGTGAGCTCGTGGTTGTCTCGAGGAAAGTCATTGCTGAAAAATTCAGCAACATGTCTGACACAGAAGATGAATATTTTTATGATGAAGAGGAAGAGCAAGAGGCCTCTCTTGAGAGAAATGAATCTGAGGATATTCTTGCAGGAGAACGGGCTGCAATAGATGCACAATATGAGGATGTAACACAGCCAGAAGACATGCCTAGTAAAGAGGAAGATGATGCTCAGTTTAAAAAATCGTTTGGCAGGTGTAATGGATGTGTTTATGCAGCTCACTCAAAGTGAGAAGTTTGCTGAATTTATGAGATCCCGTTCTGAGCCTGAAAAGAAGAAGAAAGTGCGTTCTAAGAACCCACCTCAGGGCAATAGTGGTGCCTTCCCATAGGATCCATCTTTTGGACAGTTTCCGAACATGCAACATACTTTTGGTGCCAACTCACAGAGTTTCTTTTTCGGACAGCCATCTATTGCACAACAGTCTATGCATCCAGGCTATTTTGGTGGTGGCTCTGTGTTCCAATCCATGACTGGGGGTTATCCTCAGGGAGGCATGGGTATTCCAGGGAATTTTGGAGCTAGTTTTCAGCCTGGTATGCAAGGGAATATGTATGGTGGTATGCAGTCCGAAATGCGAGGAAACATGTTTGGGGGCATGCAGCCCGGAATGCAAGGAAACATGTATGGGGGCATGCAGCCCGGTATGCATAGTGGTATGTTTGGGCTGGAATGTATGGAATGCCAGGTGTGGGAACTGGCAATGTTGATTCTATGATGGGCATGAATGCTGGGGGTAGCAATCTTGTGAAGCCACTTCCTTATGATAATCTAACGCCTATGGGTAAGGCGAAGGATTATAAGGAAGGGGGAGCTGCAGTGAAATTTGACACGTTCAGTGGGGCCAAAGATAAGCTAAAGGCACTTACCTTTTTACAACAGTTTGATGCTGCTTTTTCTGGTGGAAATTACACGGAATCCTCTAAGGTGAGAAAAGATGCGACTTTTCTCAAGGGCAATGCATTGCAGTGGTGGTCCACTCTTCTTTTACAGGGCATAGCACCATCTACTTGGATACAGTTTAAGCAGGTGTTCTCTTCCGTATGGCTCACATCTACTTTTGAGGTGGATGTAATGACAGCATGGCACAAGTTGGATGCATCAAAGTGTGAAAATCTTGAGGATTATAATAAGAAGTTTTGGGAAGCTTTACTCCCAGTTACTTCCTATCGTGCAGTGCCTTTGTCTGAGCAAGTGGAGAAGTATTGTTGTGGGCTGCCCAAGGAAGTGCGTGACTATTGCATAAAGACTCGAGTAACAAATATGTCACAGATGATAGAGAATGCTATGACAGCAAATGCGTTACTCACTGGGGTCTCATCTGGATTTAAAGGAAGTAAAAGCTCAAGCAAGAAATCTGAAAAGTTAGGGCATGCTTCGCGTGATGCAAAAGGGTCTACAGAGAAGCGGTATAAGAAGTTACCAATGCCCAAGAGAACTCCTGAGGAGAGACAGGCTTTGATGGATGCTCGGAAATGTTTTTACTGTACAGAGGAGGGACATATGTCTTTTAACTGTCCCAAGCGTAAGTCCCAAAAGGACTCTGACACTAAAGGGGAGCCCAAGTCTAAGAAACCAAAACCTTCTGCAGGGTTAGTTCCTGATCTTGTTGGGGAACAGCCAGGTGGTGAAGAGACTGAGTTTTGCAGGGCATGGGGCAAAGTGAGATCAAAATGCCTTGATTTTCTTTGACACAGGTGCTAGAGCCAACTTTATTTCACCGGATTTGGCTGGCCGATTGGGGATCCGTGCAGAGGAGATGGGGCCTTTGTATGAGGCTAATCTGGCTTGTCCTGGGTATGCAGAACCCGTTACTCCTATTATTGGGAAGCTCAGGCTTCATGTGCAGGGTTATGTGGACAGTGAGGAGTTCTTCATCATGCCACTTGATGGATGTGATGTTTTGTTGCGTATGCCATGGTGCCATAGAGTACATGCGGTGGTGGATACATACAACAGGAAGATTACTTTGACTCATAGAGAGAAAGAGCATATTTTGGATGTAAAGCTTAAAGGGGAATCTGTTTCTATTGTATCAGCTTCGCCAATTTCATTAGTTCTGAAAAAGCATCTTTTCGCGTACTTGATTTTTGTAAAGGATGCAAAAGATGATGAGTCTAAATCTAATTTGTCTATGTTAGATAAAGACAGGACTGATTTCTTGCGTGAGTTCCAAGATTATTTTTCCGAGTCATTGCCAAGAGAACTTCCTCCGGAAAGGCCAGAAGATCATGCTATTGATCTAATTCCGGGGAGTACTCCACCAAATAGACCGCCGTAGCGCGTTAGTGCAGCCCAACAAGAAGAAATTATGAGTCAGGTACAGGAGTTGTTGAATAAAGGGTTGCTCTAGCCTAGCTCATCACCCTTTTGCTCACCTGTACTCTTAGCGCAAAAGAAAGATGGTTCTTGGCGCATGTGTATAGATTACAGGGCGCTAAACAAGAATACCATCAAGAATCGATTCCCTATTCCGAGGATCGATGACATATTGGACCGCTTACAAGGCTCAACAGTCTTTAGTCGGATAGACTTGAAAAGCGGGTATCATCAGATACACATTAGACCCGAGGATGTGCATAAGACAGCATTTCGGACCACTTTTGGACTATATGAGTTCTTAGTTATGCCCTTTGGTTTGACAAATGCTCCTGCCACATTTAACAGGATGATGGACAGGATTTTCTAGCCTCATAGAGTGTTTGTGGGCACATTCTTTGATGATATGATTGTGCATTCACACACTGAGGAGGAGCATAGGAAGCATTTGGCCATTGTGTTTGAAGAACTCCGGAAGCATAGGCTGGCCATTAATGGCAAGAAGAGTGAGTTCTTCTTGGAAGAGATACACTTCTTGGGGCATATTGTGTCTACGCATGGAGTCCGTATGGATCCTTCGAAAGTGGAAGCAATTCTTAATTGGCCAGATTTGAGGACCGTGCATGATGTACGCAGCTTTTTGGGATTGTGTTCCTACTACGGGCGGTACATACGGTATTTTGCTGAGATTGCTTCGTCCCTTCATGCCTTAACAAAGAAGGCAACTCTGTTTAGATGGGCTGATCAGGAAATTACAGCCTTTAAAAAGCTTAAAGAAAAGCTTACTTCGGATCCCGTATTGGTATTACCGGATCTCCGAAAGGCTTTTGTTGTCCAGTGTGATGCATGTGGAAACAGCATTGAGACAATTTTCATGCAGGAAGGACATGTGATAGCCTATGAGAGTCGTATATTGCAGAATGCCGAGAAGCATTTGTAGGTTTATGAGAAAGAGATGTTGGCTGTAATTCATGCTCTTTCTACATGGAAACATTATATGCTTGGGGCTGATTTCACTGTGCAGACTGATCATGAGACCTTGCGTTATTTCCTCACGCAAACTAAACTTTCTGAGAAGCATATGCGATGGGCCAATTTTTTTGTCTCTGTTTCACTTCCAGATTGTGCATGTGGAAGGCATAAAGAATGTTGTGGCAGATGCTTTGTCACGCAAGCCACAGGTCTCAGCAGTTTCACTTGCTTATCATCATGAGCTTGATGAGATGAAAGAGCAGTATGCCCATGATGAGGATTTTGGAAGGCTCTATGATCAGATGTCTGAGGGTCTGCGGCATGATCATTATACTCTCAGGGATGGTTTTTTGTTGATGCATGGTAGATTGTGTGTTACCAAGCAATTACGACTCAAGGTTATGATTGAAAGTCATGCTCCACCGTATGCAGGTCACAGAGGTATTGACGCCACGGTAAAAGCAGTTGAGACTTTCTTTTATTGGTCGACCTTGAGAAGAGATGTTGATGCTTTTGTTAGGCAATGCATCGTATGTCAGAAGGTGAAGTTTGACTGTCAAAAGACACCAGGGTTACTTCAGCCTTTACCTATTCGAGATAGACCATGGGAGAGCATTGCCATGGATTTTATATTTGATCTTCCACGGACACAAACGGGGAATGATGGCATTTGGACTATCATATGCAGGTTCAGTAAGCAGGCTCATTTCATTCCCGTGCGTAAGATGATCAATGTTGATCATATGGTGAAGTTGTTCATGGCGAACATCTTCAAGTATCATGGCTTGCCTTTATCTATCATCAGTGACCGTGATCCACGGATGACGAGTTTATTCTGGAGAGGGTTGTTTGACAACATGGGTACAACTCTCAAGTTTTCATCTTCGTTTCATCCACAAACAGATGGTCAATCGGAAGAGGCTAATTCTACAGTGTTAGATCTTTTTAAGTGTTATGTGTCAGAGCACAAGCAACAATGGGAAAAGTATCTTCCTTTGGTGGAGTTTGCTTATAACAACACCGTCCATACCTCGACGGGCAAGGCGCCTTTTGAGATTGTGGAAGGAGGGAAGAAGGTACCACCTATTTTGCACACAAAGGATAAGATCTTTGAGACTGATCAGTATGTGGAGAACATGGATGAAGCTTATCGGAGAATTAAGTTGACACCCCAGAAAACTCAGCAAAAGCAAAAGAAAGCAGCAGACCGTCACAGACGTGCATTAGAGTTTGCATTGGGTGATTGGGTTCTTTTGCGATTTGAAAAAGCTAGGCTCAAGAAAATGAAGGGTAAAGAGCGCTTATTCCCTAAGTTGAGCATGCGCTATTATGGACCTTTTCAGGTATTGGAAAAGATTGGTGAGGTGGCCTATCGCTTGAAGCTACCAGATCACTGGAGGATTCACAATGCATTTCATGTGAGTCTACTTAGACCTTTCCATGGGGATGTGCTTGAGGATGTATCAGATGAGGCTCAGCCGGAAGTTGTGAAGTTCAAGAACTACTCACCGATGGATGCGAAGTGGATGGAGGAAGGTGACTTAGCAGATTCACCTCAGGCTTTGCAGCTTTATCTCGATGCCTTTGAGTTGGAGCCGACTCTTGTTATGGCTCATTCAGGTTCAGCATGGGTATGCATGGCTTAGAGAGATTGGGACGCTGATCTTGCCATATTGTACATTTCACTTTGGATATTTTGCTATATCACCAGATTGCAATCGAGGACACTTGCCATTTTTCAAGAGGGGGGTATGTCATGACCCTGTGAAAGTGGAACAGCACAAGTGTGGGCATGGTGGTCGGTGAGCAAGATAACTATTTCATGATTCATACTTGGGTGCCCGGACAAATAGTAATATGTGTGGACATCCCCAAGTGTGAAGGGGGACCAAGGGATTTAATATTTATAATGTTTTAACCTTGGGTGGCCCCTAGGCATAAGTGGCCCTTAGAAACTTTAATAAACTTTAAAAAGGGGCCTAAGATATTTATGGAGGGAGGGCTACTCCACTTTTAGAGTACACGCCTCCTTTCCATCTCTCTCTTTCTCTCTCTCACTTGCTTTTTGGAGAGGAGGAATCGGCTGGCTGGCTGGCTGGCTGCGTGGAGAGAGATTGGTACAAGTCGGTTGGCTGCGTAGAGAGAAGCCGTACAGTACAGCAGCAGCAAGACGTCTATTACAGGCTGGTACAGGCTGCAGGTACACACTGGTACGATAGGTACGGGTGCTGCAGGTACAGGCTATTGCAGGCGGCTGCAGGGCGACTGCTGTGCAGGCAGCGCATCAAATAGGCGGCTGCAGGTGTGGACCTGTACGGACAGGTGCAGGCGGGTAATGACAGCCCTGTCCAGCAGGTACAGACGGGTACAGTTCATTCCCGTATAGCTGGTACAGGTGGTGGCGCTTCACAAGGGTAAAGGCGGCGCATCAAAAGGACAGTTGTAGGCGGCGCATCACCAGGGTACATGCGGCGCATCAAAAGGACAGCTGCAAGTACAGTTCTGAGGCGGCTGCAAGGGGAAAAGTACATACAGGTACACACGTGTGCTGCAAGTACAAACCTGTACGGACAAGTGCACACATGTGTTGCAGAGTTGCTGATACAGGCGGCTGCTAGTACAGACTGGTACGGTCAATCCCTCCGGTGCAGAACTGCACATAACAGTTGGTAAACTCTGAACATATCTTTCTTTCTTTCCAATGGCTTATGTCTGCTGCAGAGTTGTTTCTACTGGCCCTTTGAGGGGTATGGCAGTTTGAAGGGTGGAAGCAGAGTTGGACAGTGGATTTGTATTTAGGCTGAGTTTGAAGCCATGAACATGGAACAGCTAGATGCGTGCTCAAGGCTGCCCTGTTGTATTGTCTTGGTTGATTAGAGGAAACCACAGTGTGTTGCTTTTGTGGGACAGATCTGTATGTGAATCCTCTATGCTAAGAGGTCTTGAGGGCTGCCAGATTGGACATGCAGGTTTACTTTCCCTGACTGGCTTTGTTGTACTCAGTTAAACTTTCCATTGAATTTGAATAAAGAAATACCGAAGGGGGCGCCAAGCTTTGGGGCCAACAGGTGTCGTTTTCCTTTTTGTTCTGGAGCATCTAGCTCCTGTTCATTTGTTATTTGTCTGGACTACATTTGGAAAGGTGACTGCTAGTCTACCGCACTTTGGTTTCTACCAGAGGCCAGTTTCATTGCTGGTCGGCCAGCCCAAAACAGGGCAACATCAGCCCCAACTGCTGACGACTAGAAAAAAATAGTAGTCGGCCAGCACTGAAAAAAGTTGAGTAGCAACACGTCCCTTCGGCCAGCAGAAGACAACAACCGACAGCAAAAACAGCCCTCCCGCATCCAGCAAAACTGGGAAAACACCATGGAAAGTGGGAAAAAATGGAGACACACCTAACTGGGCGGGCACACCCACAACAGAGGCCCTAGTGTGTAATGTACAGACAGGAGATGACTGCTAACACCCCTTCTTAGCTCCTGGATGTGGAACCAACCCCAGTGAGCTAGAGTGCTATCGGAGCAGAGCGTGAGGTAGAGACTTCGTGAAGAGGTCCACCGCATTGTCCTCCGTCAAACAATAAACAAGCAAAATGTCACTAGCCAAAATCTTCTCACGAACAAAGTGATATTGTATCTCTATGTGCTCGGTCCGGGCATGGAAGACCGGGTTCCGAGCAATAGCGATACAGCTCTGGTTATTGCACTAGATGACCGTGGGCTCCTTTTGTGGAAACCCAATCTCGCCAAGCAACCTCCGTAGCCGCATAACCTCGCAAGTAGCACCACAAGCAGCCCAATACTCTGCACTGTAGACGACAAGGCAATAGTTGGTTGCCTCTTGCTGCTCCATGAAATAGCTCCTGAACCGAGGGTAAAACCATAGCTTGTTGTAGATCTCCTCGTGTCTGGATCTCCTCCCCAATCTGAGTCACTCCAGCCTTGGAGTCGGACTCCATCCGTCATTCCCTCTCTAGTGTCATAGAAGAGTCCAAGATTCTTCGTACCTTGCAGATACCACAAGATCCGCAACCTTGCGTCCCAATGAGTCTTCAAAGGCATCTGCATGAATGAGCTCAACAGCCCCACAGGAAAGCTCAAGTCCAATCTGGTGTTCAACAACCAAATCAATGAACCAACAAGCTTCCGATACAGAGAGGTAGCAACTGGCTCACAAGGATTATTTACTGTAAGCTTAGTGTTTGGGTCCATCGATGAAGTGATAGACTTGCAGTTCTCCATCCCAAAGGCCTCAAGCAACTCATGAACATACCGCTGCTGAGAGACAAAGAATCCCCTCTGGGTTTGCCAAATCTCCAATCCCAAGAAGAAGTGGAGTAAGCCTAAGTCGGTCATCTCAAACTCCTTTGACAAGGCAACCTTCCTCACTGCTATGTGCTCCACATGACCGCTAGTGACAATGAGATCATCCACATAAAGGATAATTAACGTGACCAAACCGCGTTCCTGAAAGAGATACAAGTTAGGATCTGCAACTGTTCTCTGAAATCCTATCCGTAGAAAGAAGGAATCAATCTTCTGATTCCAAGCCCTCGGAGCCTGCTTAAGACCATACAAGGCCTTCCGCAACCTGTAAACCATCCCCTTTGATCTTGGAACCTCAAAGCCTGGAGGCTGCTCAACATACATCTCCTCCTGCAAGTCACCATTAAGGAATGCGGATTTCACATCCGATATACGGGCCATCGCTGAGAAGAGGTAAGGGCAAGAACAGTCCGAATTGTGGTCATCCTCGTTGTCGCTGCAAAGGTATTCTCATAGTCGATGCAAGGCCGCTGAGAATAACCCTTAGCCACAAGTCTAGCTTTGTGCTTGTCCACTGACCCATCAGACGTATACTTGGTCTTAAAGACCCACTTGACACCAATGACTGACCGTTTTGACGGCCTCGGAACCAACTCCCAAGTTTTATTCTTCTCTATGGCATCTAGTTCCACTTGCATGGCTTTCCTCCAAGTCTCTTGAGAAAGAGCTTCCTTCACGGAAGTGGGCTTTGTCCCACGTGATACGAGACATCGAAGCATAGTTTACCTGTAATAAGAGCTTCATTGAATGGCTTTTGTCATGAACTCTGTGCGATCTTAGAGGTCCGTCCTCTGTGGTCCACTCAGAGGGAAGCTCCATAACACCTGACTCCCGACCGAAGGGTGTCTAACAACCACCTTGGTACTCGAACAGAACGTGGAGCCTGCTGCTGCTGCTGCTGGGGCTCATCTCCAGCCGCGGGCTCAACCTCTACAACTGACTGAGGCTGTCTAGCTGGAACAATAGACTGGGAATTGTCACCATTTGGCCACCCGAATGGTTCACTCTTGCTTTCACACTATGTACATATTGGATTGGTGTCCATGGCTTATGGAATGTGTCTATGCATGTGATTGACACGTGTCATGCTGTATAGTTGGATATGATATTCCGCTGGGACTTGACGTTATCATGCCCAGAATATCTGGAGGACTTAGCTTTCCGCTGGGAATTGTGCCTTTGTGTACATGCCCGGAAACGCCTGGAGGATTGGCTTTCCACTGGGTCTGGTATCGCATATACTTGCCTGGAAACGCCTTGTCTTATATGGTTTCATGAACGGAAATTGCTCATGCCAATGCTGCATTGCATAGCATCTTTATGTGCTTGCCTGCAAATGAAATTGCATGCTGTTTTCATGCCTGCATGACCTATGTGTAGTTTTGGGCTAGGGGACGCCCGCCCGTGAACCGTGCGTGTGAAACTGTCTGCTGACATGGTTGGTGGCATGTGAACAGGTGGTAAGTATTACCCAATCTAGGCTCAAATAGCCCTTAGGACTTAGCCAATATTTATAAATGAGTGCGTTCCCACTTCATTAAAGTTTGGGCGCCCAAAAGTCACTTATAAATTATAACCGCTTCCAAGTTCACACTCACTGAAGTCCCGAGGCGGACAAGACTCAATGTCCAGGACCTGATCCTCCCTTTTTACTCATAAATGGGCATCTCCCCATGTCCCCTCACCTGATTGGACCCCAATTCACTTACTTATTAAGAGAAAATTCGTGTTTTCTCTTCATGAGGATTTTTGGAGGCTGAAAACTCTGTTTTTCCACCATTTTTCTCCATTTCCAAGCTCTCCATAGCCATACCCAACTTGCTAGGGTGTTTTCCAAGCTTCCAAGAGTGTTTCCAAGTGCTAATCACTCTCCTACGCACTCCCAATGACTGAAATTCAGCAAAATAGCTCTCATTTTTGTTGTAATTTCTAGTCTTTTTGTTGAAAAACCCTAATTTCAGCCTTCCTTTCTCAAGTTGAATCATAGGGGAAGCTTTCCCAGGGTTCCCTTCATCCTCTTGAAGACTTTTGTCGCGAAGGATTGCGGCAAATCGAAAATATCAACACTTCTAAAGCTTCCAACGCGAAGGCTTCCGCTTGCAACAACTTCTATGAAGATTGGTAAGCTTATTGGACAATGTGTTGTCATTACTTATTCAGTAGAAGGGCAGGACTCCTTGTTTAGCCGCCCTGTGTAGTATTTCTCTTGTCCTATGTGCTCTTGAAGATGTTGCTACCTTGCTTGGTAGAACATAGAGCCAATGGTAGAGAATATGGGCACTGAAGTCGGGCCGGGCATCAAGGCAGCTCCTTGGTGATCTACATCGACATACCATTGTTTTCTAAATGTTGAATTTCATATGCATTGGCATGGAGGATTTGGCAATGGATGCCCGTGAAGCTATGTATTGAATTTCTCCAATAGTAATACAATTTACTCAAGGGAGGGGTCGGTCGTTCTGGCTCATTGTGTGTCTCTTGTCATTTCAGCAATTTACTTCTTGTATATGAGCAAGTGTCCTTCAAATCTTAGTGTATATAAGTGTATTGATTAGCATTGTGTTCAACCAAGTTACAGGAATCATCCTCAGACTCATCTGGGTCTCCAAGATGTGGCGGCTCATCAACAGTGGAAGTTGGAACATGCTCATTAAAGACAACATCTCTGCTGACAACAACCTCGTTCTGCTTTGGGTCATACAACCTGTAGCCTTTGGAAAGAGAGTTATATCCCATAAATACAAGCGTCTGGGACTTTGAGTCAAGCTTCCCCCTTTGCTTCTTTGGAATGTGAACATAGGCATCACTCCCAAACACACGAAAATGGGAGACATCTGGCTTCCTGCCAAAATAAGCCTCAAATATAGTCATCTTTGGTATTGAAGTCGTCGGAGATCGGTTGAGCATATGGACAGTTGTAGCCACAGCCTCTCCCCAAAGTGGACGAGAAAGATCATGATGCTTCAGCATCGTCCTCGCCAACTCCACCACAGTCCGGTTCTTTCGCTCAACCACTCCATTCTCTGAAGGTGAATGTGTATTGGCTAGCTCTCGCTTAATGCCATGTTCCACACAAAACCGCACAAACGCATTAGAAGAGAACTCTCCTCCTTTGTTAGCCCGAAGAGTCTTTATCTGCAATCCAAACTACTCCTCCACCTTGAACCGAGTAAAAGCTTGGTCCTTCTGGGAAAGGTAATAAACCCATGTGAATCTGCTACAATTATCAACAAGCAGCATAAAGTACAAAGAACCTCCCAAGGATGGGGTCTGCATAGGTCCATATAAGTCAGTGTGTACCAACTCCAAAGGTTTCGAAGCCCGCCTAGAAGCCTGCTTCGGAAAAGATTCCCTGTGCTGCTTACCACGAATGCAAGAACTACAGCGTCCTTGCTTGTTGCCAACATCTGGCAAGCCATCCACCAATTGGTCCCAGAAAACCCACGACAATGCATCCACATTCAAGTGGCCAAAACGGAAGTGCCACAAGTCACCGATCTGAGTGCCTGTCAGAGAAAAGAGTGCAGAGAGTTTGTAGATACCGTTCTTCACTCCACCTTCCCATACAACCTGGCCTGTTTCTTTGTCCCGTAGAGCAACAGAATGCTCCTCAAAATCCACCTGGAAGCTAGTCTTGCAAATCTCATGCACTGACTATAGATGAAAACCACGTGCGGGGACGTAAAGAACACAAGAGGAATGCTTCCCCCCTTTGCCATCGGGAATGATCTCCATCTTGCACTCACTGTGAATCCGTATAGTGGAATTGTCGCCAATGAAAATGCGACCCGACTGCCGTTTAAGATCCTATAAAAAACTCTCAGAAAGGAGTAATGTGCCTGGAAGCACCACTATCGAGAATCCACTCCCGAGTATCCCTGGCGGTGAAACCAACTGCGTCCCCGCTCGAAGAAGATGAAGCATCTGTGTCCATAATCTCCAAGTGCACAAAGGCTGGAGTCTTTGTAGCTGAAGCTACAGAATCAGCACTCTTCGCAGTACTCCGCTTAGGACATTTTCTCCAATAGTGGCCTTTCTCGCCACAACTGTACAGGTCCGCTCGGCCTTCAATTTATAACGGTTTGAGTCGGGCTTCTTCTCACAAGTCCTGCAGAAGACAACAGCTGACAGCAAAAACAGCCCTCCCACATCCAGCAATACTGGGAAAGCACCATGGAAAGTGGTGAAAAATGGAGACAGCCAGGCACACCCACAACAAAGGAGCTAGTGTGTAATGTACAAATAGGAGATGACTGCTAACAGAGCTCAACATGAAAGCTTGCTCTAGGCAAGAAGATGACCAAAATGGTAATATGTCAAAAACTGTTCCAAAAGTGGCTTATATAGTCACTTACTCCTAGGACCTTTCACACATGGGCTGCCCATAAACCCAAGTCCTATAGCATGTGCTTAGGCCCTCATCCCACATGTGCATGTGCAATACATCCAAGCACATAATTTCCTACGTTACATTTTGGGAAATTTAATAAACTTTTTCATGGTATGTATTGGTAAGTCTTAGAGCACATATCCAATGGGTGTGTAGCCTAGTGGTGTGGGTTTGTGACTGGGAGGGGCAGGTCCCGAGTTCAATCCCTGCAAGCTCCTTGGCGGCATCTAGGCCATTATGCAGCCACAATTATATCACCTTCAGGTGAGAGACTAAGCTGCCTTTGGGTGGGCACTTAAGTCGCTATGATAAGAGAGAGAGAGAGAGAGAGAGAGAGTCTCAATGGTGCAAAAAAACTAGGATTAGAGAAACTTGACCCATTGAAATCAAGGTGATCTCTGCTTATGCTTAACAAAACCAACGTCTCGAACAGCAGCAGCACTCACACTATCCAAAGAAGTAAGTCTGTTTTCTATGTTGATTCCTCACCACCGTCATTATGACATTGTTCTTTAAGAGGTTATTTTCTATAACTCATTCTATGAATATATATTGTGCAAGATCCACAGCAATGGAAGAACTAACATTCTATTCATATTGGAAAATTATGTCGTTGAAAAAGTGCTTATTAGGACAGAAAGATGCTGAACCATTGGTTGATTTGTTTAGTCAATATGTATATCCTTCAACACTTATTGTTTGGTCCACAGACTACCATCCAACGCATCATTTTGAAGGCTTTTTAACTCGAGAATATGCACTTAAGAAATGAGAATGAACTTATATCAAGTTCTAATCTTAGCAAGTCATATTTTCTAGATTGCCACATTTGAAAATGAACAAGATATTGAAAGGCTCGGTTGAGCAGTACTGCAAAGTGCCTTTATTGATTGATCAAACAAGACGCCAATAAACAAACACGATCCTCCAAAAAAGTCCATTACATGTCTCCATTTGTCTTCTGCACAACAAGGCCAACAATAGAGCTAATATCATCTATTTAGACTTGTACGAATTGTTGTATTGGTTGCGTGTAAATTTGTAAGCTTTATCTCTGTTGGCACATACAAATTTGATTTTACAAAGATGTCCACAAATGCTCCAAAGTAGAGGAGGCATAAACTTGGATCAAGCTAAAAATGGCAAGGTTTTGAAGCTCTGGGGTTTTATTACCTATATCTAGTGATGGTGCCAACATGAAATCTACAATTGTTGGTGCATGTTTTGTGACGTGTGTAATGTAAAGTTCAAAATCAAATGACGACTTGCTTTATATTATAAGCAGTGAGCAGAAAGTTTAGGTCTGCATGTAAACTTATCATGTTGCACATCGTTTCTTGTGAACATTACCTGGTGAGTTGCAAGCTCATTCTTCACTTTGCAGCCGCCTTCTAGAGTACCAATCAGCCTCCACAAAGTGGGGTTCAAACTACCTTTACCTCTGCCTGGTGCTGCCTTCCTCATTGTTGAAATCCAGGGTCAACCACAAATCTTTCTGCATGTAGTGGAATGCTCATTGTAAGATCCTTCATTCCTCCCGTGATAGTAGTGTAACCCAATTTCCCTAGTGACAGTGTCTATTAGTAGGCCAACTATCCTTTATTGTTTAGGCCAGCAAGTGAGTGAACATAGCCATGAAACTGACAGCACAACTTTTTGAAGAGGGAGAACACATACATGTTGCATGTTCTAGGTTGATGTGGTGGAATGCTGTAACACTAGTACACAGTTCTTACTGAGGAGGAATTTAACTTTGTTTACTATCTAGTGGTTTCCTTACAAGGAATGAGATGGTTAGCTTCGTAGCTTTGACAATATGGATTTCGTTCTCTGGCATTGCCATTAGTGACTAGCTTGTTTTGAAGCTTGATGTACTTTTTGGTTCTTTTGTTAACCTTCCGTATTTTTCTCAGGACTCTTTGGAACTGCTGCTTTTGCCTTCTTCTGCTTCTACCTACTTTTGGCTGTAATGGCTGGGGAGATGCAGCTTGGATTGAGGCTTGTCTTTGTTACAATTCATCCAATGAAGTAAGCACTACATTTTTGCATAATATTAGCTTGAATGCCCCTCCCCACCTGCAGATACATGCATGCATTGCCTGAAAGCCAGGATTAACACTTTCTGTGTATCTAGACTTATCCTCTTATTGTGAAGGTTATTCGGCGTGGTTGCATGGTGTAGGTGTGTGCCAATCGTTGAGTAAGCTTATGCTGAAAAGGTTTTCATGTCCTTTATCTGCAGGTGGGGAGGGACATTGATGAACTCTTTCCTCTTCAATGTTGGGCTCATTTTACTCTCTTCAATCAGGTGATTATTATTATGCTCTGTAGTCATGGAAACACTAGACCACGCACTGAAGGAAAGGAGATGTGCACAGACATAATGTATTGACTGTTAGTAACATCACAATGTAGTGGGGAAGAGAACAACGCCACTTTTCTCCTTGAGGTGGGAGCAAGTCATAGGTGATTTATGACTTGGCTGTTCACGCCACAGATATGAGCGTTGCTGCTAAATAGTTACTGGCTGAAGGTTAACTTTTTTGTGTCTGATTTGCAGTGTCATCCAATTTAGCGCCACAGCATTTGCTCTGTATGCCCAGGCAACAGCCGTTCAAGAAATATTCGGTCACACATTAGAATCGCTAAGAGGGATCAAGTATCTGTTCAGGTCAGTGTACACATACACTCATGCACACACAGAATGTTGTATTAATGTCTTCAAAAGACCCCAAGGGTCTATGAGATTAAAAATCAGTCCAATGAGTCCATGAGACTACTGAGGCATTGAAAAAAAAACTGGAAAAAAAGAAACCAGCTAATAGTGCTAGATGACTGATACAATGTCCCTATGTGGGATGAACAGGTGTAGTGTAGCAAGATTTAGCTAATGATGCCATCCTCTTCCAACACAGATGGGAGGGCTGTAGTAATCGCTCATCTGAGATGGGAGCTCTCCATGTCATTGAAGAATGTCTCGAGATAGGTAGAAAGTCGGTATGCCTGGGGTCGGGGATGTTTAGCCCTCTCTTTGGTGACCCCCCTGGGGTTGTGGGGCTAGAGGATCATGTGTCTGGATGGCAAACTCTGAAGTGAACGGGGGGTCACGAGAGTGAGAGAAAGAAAGAAATATTAACGTCATCAAAATACCATGGAAAAGAAAAAAATTTATGAAACTAGCTACATAAGCTAAAGTATCCATGTGATGCTGCATGATGACAATGTTGATAAAGTTGCACAATGCGGAAGCAAAACATAGGAGAGAGGGAGACATCAGACAATGAACATCATGTTATGTAGCAAGAGGCTTTTACAATGGCAATACCAGCCGGCAGATGGTGTAGAACATGTGCTTGTGAATAGGATAGATGATAAACAAGTGAAAATGTAATATGCGGAAGCTTCGGAGAAAGATCGGTAACCTCAAAACTCAGAATTCAGCACTCTTTTCGCGGCGGAAATTAACGCACAACACTTGAAAGGAGAAGTGCAGAAAATAGAGAGAGAGAGAGAGATGGAGAGGACACAGTATTGGGTCCCAATTACCCTCTGTAGGGCCCCCACCACGGATGGTGTATTTGCTTTATTAGAATGATGTAAATCTGAAAACAAATACAGAATTCTTGACCTTTCTTGGCTGGGAAATCCCTGTCCTTGACCTTCAGAAGTCCACCCCTTTGCTTAGCAATTTCCTTGGCTTGTCTAGCCCTTGATTGCCTTGAGCTCTTGGTGAATACTGAGATGAATGATGGGATTGTGGACCTCTCCTATTTATACTACCCTACAGCAGTAGTCGGCCAGTATAAGAGCAGGCGGCCAGCAGACAAATCCCACGACTGAGTAAATTCAGCATTAAATGCTCAAAAAAATCCTAATAAATGCTGCGTATAGCTGGGGAGGCAGGCGCTTGCTTCTAGAAGGTTGGGCATAGCCTTTGCCCACAATCCATGGGCTGGGCAGCCTGTATGGGCTGCCCCATACTTGCCCTACAGCCCTATGAAGGCTGTAACCTCCTGAAAATAGCCTTATTGTTGCCTTAGGGCTGTCCTACAACCCTTCCATGGCTGGTGGGTCCAGCCTGGGCCTTACTGGCCCACATGGGGATGGTTTCACACCATTCCCATGCCCATACTAAGCTCCGGGGTAGCCCTATGGGCTGGCCCCTTGTCCTAACCACTATCTACTCAGTGATCTGGCATCCGGTACCATACCAGATACACAGAACCACTGACATCATTCTAGAGGGAGACTCTCAGCACGGACTGGCACTGTTTCATGTGCAGGACAGTGCACACCTGACCTTGGACTCATGTGCAGGACAATGCATACCTGACCTCGGACGACTGAGATGGATCCCTGGCTGACTCGTCCCGGAGTGGGCTCACATGGGACCAGTTCACCATCCCAGGTCCTGCACCTTCTGTACAGAAATGTCTACGTGGCATCCAAGTGCGGGATGCACGTGACATCTCCTTCTGCTTAACTTGACGGAAGCTGCATAGCCTCCAAATAATCCGTCAATAACGCCGGATAGTTTTTGAAGAACTCCTTGTCGAGCCATACCGCTTCATGAGTTCCTCGGTCCTGAAACTTTGTGAGGAACTGTCGTAGTCTTCGGCCTGAGCCATGCTTGAAACGGTGCAGAAGGATCTGTTCTAGAACCATTACTTCTGCTTCATCCACAATGTCTGGTTCTGCTTTGTCTTTGACCTCTGAAGGGGGTGGACCTGCATATGGCTTTAACCAACTGACATGAAATACATCGTGCATAGTCCAACTCGGAGGTAGCTTTAACCGGACGGGGAAAGGTTCGAAGCTCTTGAAAGACAACTTTGGGCATCGCTTGCCCACATGTTTCAGTCTTTGCTTCATAATCCGAAGATAAACCCAATCTCCTTCTGAAAACTTCATATCCCTTCGGTCTTTGTTGGCCTGTCGAGTGTAGGCCTCTTGTGCTTTATCCAATCTGTCCTCTACTGACTCTAAAATCTCTTGGTAAGACTCCGTCACTCTGTTCGCCTCCGGTACTGAAGACGAAGTCCTGGTTAACGACGACTGGAAAGGTCTTCCAAACGCTGCCTCGTATGGAGTCTTGCCAATAGCTGAAGAAAAAGAGTCATTCAAAACAGCTTGAACTTAAGGCAAAAACGATTCCCACTTACCTTGCTGATCGTGGACATAACACTTCAGCACATCAAAGGCCAACTGGTTGTATATCTCTGTCTGGCCGTCTGTCTGTGGGTGGAATGCACTGGAAAAATTCAGCTTAGTACCAAAATTATCAAACAATGCCCTCCAAAAATGACTGGTAAACTTGGCATCTGGGTTTGACACTATGGTGCTAGGAATCCCGCCAATCGGGTACCAATGCCGAATGAATAACTGGGCAACATCCTCGGCGGTCACATTGGCCCTGCAAGGAATAAGCATAACAAATTTGCTAAACCTATCAACAATAGTTAAGTACTGCGTATTACGCTTACTGACTCGGAGGCAGATTTGTGACAAAGTCCATCGAAATGTCCTGGAAAGGACCCTCAGGAATTGGCAAGGGCTGTAACAACCCTATCTTCTTTCCACGAGGAGCTTTCACCTTTTGATAAATGTCACAGCGTTGTACATATGTAAACACATCGAATTCATGCCCCTGTGACCACCTGTAATGGCGTCATGGGCATCATGGAGAAGAGCTGCTCGGAATGACTTCATGACACATAGTCGGCCTTTGTAGAAAAGCCAACCATCGCGTATCAGAAAATGGCATGGTCTTGCGGCATCCAATGCCTGTTCCCACTGAGTACCGAATTCCTCGGAATCCGCGTTCGTGTGCTTCATGTCCTCTAGTCCTGTTCCAACAAGGTCAAGTCTAGTGGTCTGAATCGTAGACACTTGTCCCTTCCTGCTCGAAGCATCGGCCACTGGATTGGCCTTTCCTGGAAGGTACTCAATCATACCACCGAACTGCTGGAATATCTGACTCGAGCGGTGTTGTCGATCACTCCACTGTGCACTTGGCATCGTCTGAATCCAGCGCAATGCCTGATGGTCAGTGCGAACCTCGAAGTCACGGCCATGCAGGAAATGTTTCCAATGTTTCAAGGCTTGTATAACTCCTAGGAGTTCACGATCATAGACTGAGTAGTTCTTTTCGGCGGGCAGTAACTTACGAGACATGTAAGCTACTGGATGCCCATTCTGTTGCAATACACCTCCAATCGCGATGTTACTCGCATCGGTGATCACTTGAAATGGTTCGTTCCACAAGGCAAGGGCTAAACAAGGCGCTTCTGATAAAGCCACCTTGAGATTCTGGAATGCCTCCAACGCTCGTGGAGTCATTTGAATCTTTTGCCTTCTTGTTTTCACTCCCTTTAGCAGATCGGTGAGATCTGCCGAGAGATCCGAAAACTTGTCGATGTGGGTGGAATATGCTTGGCATATACCCACAAATGATCTAATGTCATAAGCCGTCTGAGGTACTTCCCAGTTAACAATCTCGGCCACTTTAGCCGGATCAAGTCGAATGCCTTCAGCTCTAATTATATATCCCAAGTAATGCACCTAGAACAGATAAAATTCTGACTTCTTTTCATTGACATAGAGCTCATTGCTTTCCAGCAACTTAAGGACTTTCTCCACATCAACGTCATGCTGCTCAACTGTAGCTGAAAATATGAGTATGTCGTCCAGAAATATGAACACACACTTTCCAATCAAATCCTGAAAAATACGCATCATCATGCGGTTAAATGTAGCTGGGGCGTTCGTCAAACCAAATGGCATGACCACAAATTCATAGTGGGCCCGTTCTGTACGGAAGGCTGTCTTGGGGATGTCCCCTTCGACAATCCGTACCTGGTGGTACCACTCTTTAAATCCAGTTTTGAGAACACCTTTGCTTCATTTAGCCTCTCGAGAATATAGTCAATTCGAGGCATCGGGAATCTGCTCTTGATAGTCAGCTTGTTGAGTGCACGATAATCGACACACAACCGGGAAGACCCATCTTTCTTCTTGACAAACAAGATCGGTGCTGCAAATGGTGACACGCTGGGGCGGATGAAGTTAGCTTGTTGAGTGCACGATAATCGACACACAACCGGGAAGACCCCATCTTTCTTCCTGACAAACAAGATCGGTGCTGCAAATGGCGACACGCTGGGGCGGATGAAGCCAGCTTGCAACAATTCTTGGAGTTGGCGGTCCAACTCCGATTCCATTGCCTTAGAAAGGCGATACGGAAACTTGCTCGGGGGTTCCGAGCTTGGGAGGAGGTCAATCTTGTGATCCTCCGGTCTGGACGGGGGGAGCTGGGGAGGGAGGCTATCCCGAAGAAAAATCTTCTGGAACTTTTCATGGAGAACCGAGTACTTCTCGGAAGCACTGGCCACCGACTGGGCTGTCTGGATGTAAATCATCGCACACTGTGCGCCTTTCTTGACTGCTCGCTTAGCCTGCAAGTGGCTTATGAGCGGAAAGTTCGGAATACCTGGCTCACACTTAATGGTCACCGGGGTGTTTGACACATTCCGATTGATATGGAACGTGTGCTTGTCCCACTTGACATCAGGAAGAAACTTGTGAAACCACTGGATACCCAAAATTATGTCTGCTCCTACAAGAGGGGCAAACATAAAGTCACGCACAAACTCTATGCCCTAAATCACTAACTTAGCACCTAGAGCTTCATACTTGACGCTCGTTGTCATACTTGTGCTAAAACCCTCAACCTGTTTGTCCACCGGAGTCAGCTCCAAACGGGCACGCCTAGCGGCCTGTTCCGTGACCACATCTTCCGTGCTGCCGCTGTCAAACAAGACGACGACTCTCTGGCCACCTATGTAGCTAAAGGACTTGAGCAATTCGTTGCGCTCATACTCCTGGTCATGGGCGCCCTTCTGCTTATCTTCGAGCTCCCAACTAATAATTGCTCCAACTGAAGCATTGGGGTTTGAAGAACTAGGGATAGCCGCTGGGGTCTGTGTGGGAGCTGAGCTCACCACGGAAGCTGTGGAGGCGGCGACGGCCTTTGGAGGCTTCTTCGGACAATCCCGAGAAGTATGTCCTTTTGTATGACAAAAGAAACATCTACCCTCCTTCTTGTACTGAGAAAGCTCCTCAGCACTCAACTTGCCACCTGTCTTACGTGCCTCCGCTTTCTGGTCTGGAGTAAGCTTAGATGCATTGTTTGAGTTCTTGGAGCCAGAGGCTATCGGGCTTTGTCCCGGGGAAGACCCCGTCTGGTTCTGGCTTTTGCCCCCCGAGGCGTTAGCCCTGGGAGAAGCCGGCTGGGAAGTCTTGGGCTTGCCACCATTGTGTTTCATTTCTGCACTCTGCGCAAGCGAGAGTGCGTCCTCAAAGGTGGCTGGCCTAAACATACGCACCTCCCATTGGATTTGCGTGTCCAGGCCATACAAAAACTGCCCTTTCTTGTCCATATCAGATAAGCCTAATTGCAGACATAAGGTCAAAATTTTATTGGCAAACTGAAGGACTGGTTGCGCGTTCTGACGCGCTCCCTTGAACTCGTCTTCGAGTCGCTCAAGGTAGTGGGGCGGTAGAAACCGTTGCTTAAGGTCGCGGACGAACTCATCCCACAGATAAGCTGCCATACCTGCTCTGTTGTGGGCATGAGCCCACTGAGTCCACCAAGGAATGGCCTCACCTTCCAAGTACCAACTGGCTAAGATCACTCTGTCAGTATCTGTTTTTCTAACAGCGGCAAAGTAAGCTTCAAATTGATGTAACCATGAATAAAGAGTTGTGGGATCAAGTTTACCATTATACTTACTGAAATTCATTTTCTCGGGAAAATGATTCGAGGGCGCCGCCGGTGTCAATCTGGCGTCCAAAGCTCTGAGGTAACGCTCGTGTTCCACGCGTCGCATGGTGTCGTCTTCTCGTTGTCGGAGCTCCAATGCACGCATCTGCAACTCAAGCAAGGAGCTTGGTTGCGGCTGTGACCCCGCGAGAGGGTGCCTGTGAACGAGGATATGGTATCTGGGATACGGAAGGAGAGGGAGGAGGAGATGGAAAACGCGCCACCACAAAAACGCAGCCATCAAAGCTGAAGCACAGCACCCCAGAAGAAAATGCAGCCACCAATGTGAAAAATGCAGCCTTCAGGATGAAAACGCAACAGCCAAAAGAAATGTAGCCACTAAGTGAGTAGGAAAACACAGCAGCTTGGAAAATTGCACAAAACACAGCCTTCTACTGCATATGCAGGCAAAAAACGCAAGCCTTCTTCAACTCCCAAAAAACGCTGTACTTCTTGCAGTAAGGAAACTCACCGCCGCCTTGAAGTGCTGGTCACCTAAGTGACTGATACCATGATAAAGTTGCACAATGTGAAGCAAAGCATAGGAGAGAGGGAGAGCAAAGGAGAGAGAGAGGCATTAGACAATGAACATCATGTTATGTAGCGAAAGGCTTTTACAATGGCAATACCAGCCAGCGATGGTGTAGAGCATGTGCCTGTGAATAGGATAGATGATAAACAAGTGAAAATGGGAGGCCCCTTTTATAGTTATGCAGAAATAACCAATAAATAGTCATGACCCCATAACACTGAGATGCACAATTTCTAACAAATGTGTGGTCATATAGTGATACCATCCTCGTCCAGAATAGGACACAAAGCAGCCATAGCATCTCCCGTTTGTGATGGGAGCTCACCATGTTGTCCAAGAATATTCCGGATCTGCAGCTACCAGGTGGAGGGATGAGGCCTCCGTGTCTGGGACGTCTGGCTTTCAGAAGGATCGTGCATGCTCACTAGTGACACCCTGTGTGTGGGGGGCCAGAGGATCACACATCCGTATAGGTCATCGTGGACCTGGCTGGTCCTGCTGCTGCTCCTGTCGGGCCACTATAATTGGTGGTTGTGACTCAAAGAAGGTCTAGGAGACGCCTGCTGCCTCATTATGATCTCTATGCCGGCGAAGTTCCAGTTAGTACATGCCTAAACATCTCTAGTCCTTATATGCTACATGACCTGTGAAAGAGAGAGAGAGAGCGGGGGGGGGGGGGGGGGGTTGGGGGGAAGAGACAATGAAATTTCCTCCGGATCTCTTAGTGGGGGGAGAGAGAGAGAGAGAGAGAGAGAGAGAGATTTCATTAATGTAAGGACCCAAAGGGTCTTTGTGACCAAAAAGATGTTACATATGAGCCACGAATAAACATGAAAAGGAAAAACTAGCTGCATTACATGCGTTGCTGAGGTGTGTTCTTGATTAACGCTTAGCAAGAGAGATTAACGCTAATCCTACTATTTACCAAACACACAGAAGACGAGATGTAACCCTAATCTACTAAATATTCTGAAACATGAATATGTGCAATGGTTCTTGAATCTAGACTTAGATCCGGTTCATGCATGCGAACCTATTGTGCATACCAAAGATGTCATGCTGATTCCACAGCTCAGTCGTGCTCTCTAGGTTTAAGTGCTTTCATGCCTAGACTTGCCTGAGCCTCTATGCAGAGTTCTTCCTAACACTTGAGAGATCTGTGAGATATCTGTCCTACAATGACCTTTGGCCAACTTTATATAGGGGTAGGATGGCAAGTTGTTTTTAAGTCCATTTTCAGGTCATAACACATTATGAAAATAACCATAAAACATGTCTATATTGTGCCCAACTTGTGTCCCAACCTGTGGGCCATGTCCTAGGCACCTTTAGGCTATCCAAACTGCTCTAATTGGACCATATTCTGCCCCTCATCTTTAAGATGTGGCTATAAGTAAGATCCATGTCCTTCTGGCATTCACAGATGTGGTGTGCATGACACTCCCAAAAGAAAAAACAGGGCCCCACACACTATGTAGACTCTGTGAATACAATGGAGTAGGTGGAAAATATAACTCATCACGCGTGATGTGTCATTCTCCTCGAGGATGCTGTGATATCCACCTCTTGTGATGTGTGTGTATATGTGAGAGAGAGAAAGAGAGAGAGAGAGAGAGATGTTATTAACTCCTATGAAAGGTCGGTTTGGGTCACTGTGCCACGGACTGTGAGAGATGTCTCCAGGACCTTCTGCGGGCCCCCCAGGGAGGGGGGGGGCTGGGCTCACGGATGAGAATTTCAGCAGAAGGCGAAAATGATATATGAGGCATGAGGCTAGTACATATCAGAGAGAGAGAGATTTCTGCCACTGATTTCTTGGTTCGGTTGTCCCAAAATCTTGAATAGGGCCACAAAATGCATGTAAACCGTGGGACAATTGGTATCAGCAAAAATTGCTTCTTGATATGGATGGTTCGCATGTCTGATTGACCTTCCTGATTACATGCGTGCAGGTACAATGTGTTCCAGATTGTCTTTGTCCTGTTAGCAATCCTGACTCTCATCTACTACCTTGCTTTTGTGAGTTCCTCACTCCTTTGATCACTTCTACAGTGTGCTGAGTGCACAATCGTAAACTAATATTCCCACACGTCCGCACAGAAACATGATGTGCGCTTGTGCATTTTGTGTGTGTATGTGCGCGTGAGAGAGAGAGAGAGAGCCTTGGCTGTTTATGGCTGCTGCTTACTTTCCATATTGATTTTAACTAAATGCAGGGGTGGAAGAAGCGTAAACCAAGAGGAAAGATGCAACTCATTAGTTGAAGCTCCATTGTAGAGTTTGTGTTCTAGTCGGGGGCCACTGTATTTTGGTTATGATTTTTGTACTGCCCATCTATTCACGGTCCTTTTCATTCTTTAAATTTTTTCAAAATCTATCGGTAGAAGCTTCAGAACTTCCTTTTACTTGAGTGGAACTTCTTTTGTGTCTGAGGTGCTAATCATGTGCTAATCTTAGTGCACTATGCTAAATGCAATAAAAAGTGTAGGGAAGATATGATAGCCAGCAAGGTGAGTTCTCCCCTTAATTTTCTCCTTGGGTGATCAGAGGAACTTCCATCCTGTGCAGTAGTTTAAACAGTTGAGCATTGCTGCTAGTAGCTTGGCAACGGACCCTTGAGTGCTATACATGCCAAGGGTTGGTGAAAATTGAGCTATAATCTACATGGTAGTGAAGCTCTGCAGTTTAGAGGTTCTCTCTGCTGCGTAAAATTCTCTGTTGCGTAAAATTCTCCTCCCTACGTAGAAAGCACTGTGATTAAATGCTGGTTTGTTTGAAACACGAATGCTGTAAATGATCAGTGCCAGCTTAATCATGCAGTTGTGAACTCGTGTTACTTTAAACCAAGCTGACATGCGACAGAATGTAACATCTGCTGATGGAAGCAGTAAAGTCAAAATCATTTGAAAGCCTTATGATGTCTGGTGCATGTTGCAAAACGTTGACAAAGCATGGGCTTTCATGCTTTAAATGAACACTTGGAAGTGTCTTCTGTATCGGTGCTCTAGTCGATGGAGATATTTTAGGCAGGTTTTTTTTTTTGCATTGTGAATAGCGTGGGCATTTATGCTTTAAATGAACACTTGGAAGTGTCTTATGTATCGGTGCTCTTAGTCAATGAAGATATTTTAGGCAGGTTTTTTTTGCATTGTGAATAGCGTGGGCATTTATGCTTTAAATGAACACTTGGAAGTGTCTTATGTATCGGTGCTCTTAGTCAATGAAGATATTTTAGGCAGGTTTTTTTTGCATTGTGAATTGCGAAAGCAAGGTAATAAATTACGCATAATAATAAAGGAAATTGTTATAAATACATTGTATATTGTTTGTGTTAAAGGCCTTAAATCATGCAGTAGTACCAAAACTTGTATGATGGAATTATCATCTACCATTGTGATACCACAAATTAATCATTGATAGGCAAATTTTCATTGCATGGTTTTATAAGGAGGAAAAGCCCTATTGACATTGGGTTGTTACCTATCAAGCATATCTCTCTCTTACACACACATACAGGTGTTTGGTGTTTATAGCTACATATATATATCATGGACCAACTCCTGCCCATTGCATCCACTGCATCCACTGGAGATTCTCTTCACCACGGCAGGAGTTCTTGGGTCCCATCCCAAATATGGTAGCTCATGTCAAGTCACCTTAAAAAATGAGAGAGAGACCAGTTTGCCACCCTTGCTGCCCTAAAAGCTGCTACAAACTCACCACTCACACCTTTGGACTTGTTGAGCGAATATCCCCTCCACCAGAAAGGATTCCGTACAGCTACTCTGGCTCCTGAATGATTCTTCACTTAACCCTTAGCTTCCTAAGAGAGCTACTCAAGGCCTTTGAAAGCAAACTCTGCGTTCATCAGGATAGTAACTCTGCTGGTCTTTAAAGGAATATAAAGCAACAGCAGACGTTTGGAAAAATGATAGGTATGAAAATATTTGCTTTGGCCTACAGTGGGGTATCACAACCCTACCTTCTTGACCAACCCTACCTTGAGTGTCTTAAGGCTGTTCAAAATCTGAAATTTTGAAATTAAAAAGCTTTAACTTTGAAGCATGAATGATAACAATAAAAACATGAGGACAGCAGGCTTGCAAGAACGTAGAAACTCCCAATTATTTATTCATATATATATATAAACACATAAATGGGTGAAGTATGAAACCCACATATTATACACACGTTTGCAAGTATATGGCTGGTCAATCATATGGCCAGCCACTCAAATGAAGAACCATGGTCGTATGTTATTATTCTTAGATAACACTTTAAAAAGTAGTGGAAAAGAAAGTGGGTTCAAAACATGGATAGAATTCTGAAAAATAGCCCCTTATTTCTGTCTCCAGCTATTTAAGGAGTACACAGAACCCTAATTATTTTTTTGAAGAATTTAACAAAACAAAGGCATTCTACCTACAATGGCAAGAAGCGTAATGCTCTTTTGTGGAAGAATACACAAAAAAGGCACCCTGCCTGGATCCAAGTTCTGGCAAAGCTAACAGTGCAATAGATGGGAGCATTTTTTGTAATTCAGACAAGCGCCATGCTGACGAATTTCAATGATAAGAGACTTTTGATAGAGCAAGGACATTGTTACACTGAAAGTTCACACGGTTACATATTGACAGCACACGATAACGCAGTATCATTCCCAGAGTGAGATAAAAGCAAAGATTTGAATATGAATAGTGCAGGAGGTGACTTATCTTTCAACACGAGAAATGAAGCATGCATTTTTGAGGTTGCAATTTTCTCCAGGGCATAACTTTCGACCATTAAACAAACCAAACAACCTGTGTAGACAGCAATGTCTCAAAAGACAAACACAGATAGTGGCACACATCCATGATAGCAGCAGACAAAGTGAGCGTATCATGGACTCACCCACATAACAACCATCAGGTACTTAACACTGCTGGTTGAGAATCAACTAACATACTAAGAGCAAGTAGATTACATCAGACCAAAAAGATTTTGTAAAGCTAAGCCAGCCCTCTCAAGGAAAGGGCCAAATGAACTTCTCAACCTTGAAAGGCTCATCTTAGTCTGGAGTTGGAGCAAAGTCCTAGGATCATCACACAGATGGAAGGGAGACCATCACAGGGCCATGGCCGCAGCTACCTAACTACGTTGCTGCTGTGCTCTCCTCCTCATCATGGAAGATATCTTGCGCTTGCCGGAGCCTGAGCTGCGGGCAACCTTGGGCGGTTCTACGGGTGGACGTTCAGGATCGTACTTTCTGATGGATAGAAGCTCACGACCCCCACCGCCCCTGAATGTGATGCGCACAGTGACCTCTTGCCCTACTTGAAAGATCGTCCTCAGGCGCTCTATGCCACCGGAAAACCCTAAATCGTTTCCGGGCAAGTAGCCCTCCCTGCCGCTGGGCATGTCAACGAAATAGCCTACAGGCATGACATCGCGGATTTTTACTTGGTAGGTGTCGGGGTCACCTGGTTGAAGAAGCTTTTCCGGTCCGATGCCGAGGTCTGCGAAGCTGGAACCCGGGTAGTAGAAAGGTGTGCCGTCCGGCGAGGAGTAAGACAAGAAGACCTTGCCTCTGAAGGGGGCTCCGCCGCTGCTACCGTCGGAGCCTCTCCAGAAGCCCCTGAGGTGCGGAGCGCCATCGCTGATCCTTGTGAGCGTCAGAGAATTTCTGTTGGCGTTGAGTAATCCTGCTGCCACTGCCGCTGTCGTGAATGGCGCCGAAACTCGAACCCTGCAGAATGCCGCCCCGCTCGCCTTAAGCAGGCTAAGCGTGTGGCCGCCTGTGAGAGAAACCCTAAACGACAGACGGTGCGAGAGAGATCGTGTTGCAGATGAGGCTAAAGCCGCTGCGGCTGCCAGGCTCATTTTGTAAAGCAAGGACGAAGATGCAGAGGATTTAACTCATCTCCATCCTTGTGTTTCACACGCGGGCGGCCTCCTGGGTATAGAGAGAGAGAGAGAGAGCATGTGTGTGGAGTGTGTGGAGAGACTCTCTCTCTCTAAGAGGACTACTAACCTTATGCATTACCCTTCAAGATAGAATGGCAAATTTTAACCTTATCCTTGGTTTGCAAGGTTTTTTTTCCTCCTATCTTTCTCTTATATTATTACAATGCTGTATAGAAAAAAAAAGGAAACTTTTACTATTATTCTTACATATCACTCAAATTTAAACATATCAACATTGGATATAACTTTATTTCATACCAAGAAATTTAGGTAATCACGTTTTGGGGTCTTTTTTCGACTTCCACACATCAAATATGTGATCCCAATTCACATTTTCAAGCTCCTCTAGGGACATGAACATGATCATATCTAAAGTTTTCAAGCTAAGGCAAGACCTATCATGATGATTTATTTGGTTTTGTTTGGAGAATCCTCTTTCACACATGTTAGAACTAGCAAGTATAACAAGATCAACTTGCCATAGCTTTAAACAATTTGAGAAACATTTGCCTTCATTCTATCTCACTATACTACATTGGATCCAAGAATCAAATATACTCTTTGTGGGGTAAGACTTGACTAATGTAGGTGCAAAATGTGTAATTTCTGCTTTACATAGCTCTTGATCCACCAAATGAAGATGAGTCTCCACCATTAAATCTATCACATAATCGATCAAAAAATTGCCTTGCAAAAACTGGTCGTTCTGCTTTGTTGTTTGGATAATTTCTTGGTGAGAAGAGCTTTGCTGCATTAAGCAACCTACATCAATAAATCTTTCATCAAAACTTGACATAGATTCTTCAATGAACTCCTGTGCCCTTGCTTTCAACTTCAGTCTTTCCACACATTTTTTTTAATGGAGTTCAGAATTTTGATGGTTTTCAAGAGCTTGTTTTTTAAGAGTGCTACTACTCTCTTCTCCCAAAATATTAGCTGCTTTCATTTTGGTGCACACTTTTTGCATTTAACATGTCATTATTGTCTATGATAGGATAAGCCTATGGGAAATTAATTTTCCATGCATAAGTAAATTTTATCACGCACGTTTCTTTTTTCCTTTTATGTCATTTTTACTTAAGACACCATCTAAACTAGAATTTGAAAGAAGGTTATGATCAACTTTCCTTACACTTGTGGTGCATGTGAATGTTGCACGATGAGATAATTTCCTCGAATCCTTTTTGGGTCATCCCATGTTGATGTAATGCTATCTATGGAATGAGTTAGTGTTGTAAGAAGATCTATGAATTTATAAACAAAGATACATTATTAACTTTTAAACATTCAAGACACGATTTCTCTGTGTGTGTGTGTGTGTGCAAGAAAGCAAATGACCCCCACTCAAGACATGGAGTGGATAACATGGGTGTAGTCACTAACTTCATCTCTAAGGGAGAAGAACACCATAGAAGCTTGGGCATAAGAACTCCAAGAAAGCTAATAGTAAAAATGATTAAAAGGTTATACAATGCCCATGAGCCCTATGTATCATATTGCCCAAGGCCCCCAAAAGTACACATGTAAATGACCCTAAGCCCAAGTGCCTAGGCCACTAAATCTACTTCATTTACAAACCATTCCCTCCTACAATGATTTCGTCCTCGAAATCGAAGGGTCATCGTCGTGCACACAAAACATATACAAGAGGCTATATACAAAAGGAAAAAATGCACTCATAGCCTAGATGTATCCGCTGCGATCAAAAACATATCCACGATGCCCGCTCGGATCGAAAGGATAGGAGGGCGTTGTCAACGGTGACACTAATGATAATGATGCCTGGATCGAATGGAAATCCAAGCCATGCGTGACTCATGACTGTATCGATCCTGCCTCCTCCCTTGATCAAATGGATGGTGTAATGTAACACATCCATGGACGAGATGCATCCAATGTCCCCTTGGGTCAAAAGAATAATGCACCCATGCATAGGACCTTGTGGGTACATGATAGTCCATATAGAACCACCCACTCGGATCATACATGAATACATCATGTCCAAAAGTGAATGTTTGATAGAATATGTCCGTGTCAATGCATAGGCATCCATGAGCATCAAAAGAGAATGCCTCATACTCCATAACATGCACCATCAAATGTGAATCCATGTCCTCATTGCATCCATCACCATGCATAGGTCCATAGGCATGATACACGTCACAAGTGACTATCCGAGCATGATCCACATGTACCAAGGCATAATCCTCATCACTGTCCGCATAAAGACCCATATAATCATACTCTACGCAATGGCCAAATGTGATTGTGAATGGAACTCCTCGTTTGTCCTTAGTAAAGCCAACCTCTTTCAAAATAGAGTGTATAATAGCTCTTCCATCCCCCCTCAAAGTAAGAGGTAAACCACGAAATGGTACCAAGAATTCACATACATTGATCGACCTTTTCTTTCCTTCACGAGTAGTGGCCCTACCATAGAACTTAACACATTTCTTTCCTCCATTCGTGGCTTGTGAAGAAGAAGGCATTTGACCATTGTTATGCTAAAACTCATCATCAAGATCGTCCTCAACATGAGGTCTTGAAGCACCACCTCGATGAGTATTTCCCTTGAATGGAATATAAACATCACTCCTTGGGAATCTTGAGCTTTCATTTGGAGATGCATGATCCTTGCCTTTGGCTTCATTGGGTGTGTATGGAAACATTGGGTTGCGCATAGCACCAGAAGTAGAATGAAAACTTTGGTGATGATTCTCTTTATCTTTAACATGAGCTTGTTGAATAGTGTGAGATGGTCCACCCTTATCTTCATCCATGCTCGTCATGTCATTCACGAAGGCCCTTAAGCTCTTGCATAATGGGTTCTAAAAATGTTTGAAGCATGTTTTCCATCATGCATCTCATCATCATCATCATTTGTGACATATGATTTGTTATAGCAGGCATCGCTTGTGCATTTGCTTCTCCCAATTGATTTGATGGATTGGCTACAATTGCAAAACTTGGCCCAATTTGCACATGATTTATCCTATGTGCCACATTTGCAATGTTGTTTTAGCCTTGTAAATTCATATGCTCTTCACCAATTGCCTCTACATGATCCTCATTCACCATTTCCTTGTATTCCCTTATCTCTTAAAGTTTCATCGCTTGCTTAGATGGACGCCCCCTTGGCATAATGGCTGAAAATGGAAAATGGCTAGTAGAAGGCTTGAATAGTGTTGGAATTTGATAATCTAGGGCTCTATGGATAGATCTTGTGGTGTAGTATCCAAAAATGCAAGAACATAAGATTTTTGGATAGCCCTAATATTCTCTATTTTAGGGTTTGTGCGACACTGTTGAAAATAGGAATTAGGCTATAGAGTACTCAAAAGTCATCAGATTTAGATAAAATTTGGTGTGTAGGCTTGTGATAACAAGTGCTAACTATGCCTAAGAGGGTTTGACCAAAGTCAAAGTGTATATATCCTCTGTTTTGACTTTTTGGTCAAAGACAATGATATAGGTTTGACCCTCCAAATGACATCGGATTTGGGTGTACTATGGATTTTTGGAAAGCCCTAATAATGTGCATCCATCCTATGATGTCATTTGTCCCAAATAGCTCGTTGTTTTTGATTGGGTCCAAGTTTGACCTCAAATGAAAAGTGGCAAGTTGGGAATCCAAATGATGTCAGACCGAAGAGGTTTAAGGCTTGTTGGGAAGGTGTAAGGGAGTACTAAGAGCCTATATAATCACTAAAACTCTAGACCTAATGTGATTTTACTGAATTAGGGTTTTGTGAATCTACAGATTTTGCTGAAGAGCTCTTTTGGCTTATCATGGAACTGAGCATGTGATGTATCATAAACAGTTGCTCACTTCTGTCATCAGCCTGTTTACTTGTTGATGATGCATAGTTGCCTTACTGTAACTTTCCACTTTTGACATCATTATCCTTTTTTGCAATGTGACTTGGCTTGCCATAGTAATAGCACTCCATGCTATTTGTATTTTAATTTCTTTGCCAACAATCACCTTGGCCTCTCTAGCTCCCCCTACCTCTAGAGTAGCCTTGCACCTGTACATGAGATTGATTTTCTTCTTCTTCTTGTTGTTGGCTTCTAGTTTTGATTTCCAAATCAACCTCCACCGCGTCCTATAGATGATGATTGATCTCTACCTCTACCTGTATTTGAGTAAGAGACTAACTCATGTGAATTTCTAGAGGATGAACAATATTCGTCTCTTCATAGATGAGGAGAGCAATCAGTTCCTAAAAATCAAGAAAGTTATCTCAAACTCCAATGGAGGGCTAAAACTAACTGTTACAGTATTCCTTGCCAAGACCATTTAATCACGATACCGTATCATTTCCATCTACTCTAGTGATCTAATAGAAGCAAGGGTGTCTGCAAACCCTTTAACCTTTCACTGATTATACTCAACTTTCCTATGATCACATTATGCGCATCTCCTGCTTTAGTTGCATCTTTCGAGCTTGAGTGTTTGTACTATACATCTTCACCAAGTGTCCCAATCCTCCTTAGTAGGTGTTTGTGCATCATGTATATGCACAATCATAAAGTCTGTCACACTGATAGGACAACAAGTACAAAAACTATCTGGCTCTTTCATACTATGCTTTGTATGCCTACACCTGATGTGGGGTGGGATTTTCTTCAACAATCTCTAGCTCTTTTTCATAAGTTATAATGAACTCACAATATCTTTTTTCTATAAAGAAATTGGTTATCCTCAATTTCCAAGCCTCAAAATTATTCTTGTCTAGCTTCTCACTTATAATTTATGATAAGTTGTCAAACATCGTTACCTACTCTACAAGCAACTTACCAACAAAATGGTGATTGCAAAAGCTTTTATACTTATAAGCAGACCTACAATCTCTAGCACAATGGTATTATAAACCTGTTATACTGTAATTGTATATAGAACAATAATATAAACATACATTCTCCAACAGCTTCTCCATCCATTTACGAATGCACATAGAGATCATTAAAGATATATGATATAATCAACACCTTTCAAACACTTTTCTTAGGCAAACTAATTACTCCATCCATTACGAATGCACACAGAGATCATCAATGAACACCTCTAACCATTTTTGCAAGTAATCCTTAAAGGTTGTACTCATTAACCTTTGGAATGTTGTAGGGGCATTGGTCATTCTAAATGGCATGACCTTATACACAAAGGTTCCCCATGTGGTGGTGAATGCAACTATATGTTGGTCTTCTGGTGCAATGGATACTTGGTTGTATCTTGAGAATCCGTCTTAAAAATTGTAAGGTTCTGCTTCAGTCACTCTTTCAACATGTGCTCTATGTACGGTAATGGGTAGTGATCCTTGTAGGTTACAGAATTCACCTTCTTCAAATCAGCACACACATGCAACTTTTTGTTTGTCTTGGGTACAACCATAATTAGTGAAACCCAATCTGTGCATTGAATCTCATAAATCAAATTTACAGCAACAATGAGTTTATCAATTTACTCCTTTACAATTGTTGCTGAGTATTTTGGACTCATTTTGGACTCATTTGGTAAGGACGCTGCTTAACTGGCCTTGAAACTTCCATGCTAGGGATGGTGCGCTACACCACTTTTGGACAGCACTCCCTTCATGTCTTTATAGCTCCAAGCAAGAAGTCCTTAAACTCTCTTAATAGAGTAAGCAATGCCTCTTCCTCTTGTGGGGTTAGGTCTCTGATGAAGACAGGTTTGGGGCCTTCACTAGGCTCTGCAATATCTACCCCCTTCACCTTTGCAGATCCATCTATGAGACCCATTTTTGTTCACCTTTCAAGCGTTGTGCCCATAGGTGAATCACATGTCTTTCATCGACATTGAATGAATTGTAACCTTCCGTAAGTTCGACTCCTCCTTATTTTCCTCCTTTCCTGTCAAAGCTCTTTTTGCTTCTTGCTTAGCTTCAACCATGCTTTGTTTTTGTCTCCTTCTCTCCAATCTTGTGAGCTTGGGGGTGTCTTGACTCGCTTTAATCTCTTGAGGTATTTGTAACATTATCTGGCTTAACTCTTCTCCCCAATTCTTAGAGAATTCCTTGTGAATTTTAGTGGCTTCGATGTATCTTAGCCATTAAGCATCCATGGGTCCTCTTCTAAGAATCTCATTGGGATTATCCTGATAGCACTTCTTCTTCAACCATTTTTTGAACTTCAACCTTGTGGTTGAATCCAAGGTTTCTGCTCTTTTGAAGAGCTTTCCCATGACTCGTTCACACCACTGATGGTCTCATCATGCGTACTTTGATGGTGATGGACATCTCACTCTTCCAATCTAGTTCCATAAACTTTGTTTTAGATTTTCCCAACAATGACATCTTGTGGCTAGTACATGCATCCAATTCTTACAAAAATCTTTGCGGGGTTCACTTAAAAATATATGTGCGATCATTAGGAGGGTTTTTTTAAAGCAAGATTTTGAGAAAGAGTTACAAAAATCTACTTACATAAGAGGGTTTTAAATGGAATTTTGGAAAAAAAACTGTAAGTTTATAAAGAAAAAGGGGTCATTTTATTAAGTTGAAATTCACACAAAAGGGTATTTTTTTAATAGCCTTTAAATGCATGTTGTATGTGGGTCTTCCTAAAAGTACACCTCCCAAGCAAAAATCATCTTTTGGAAGAGGAGCATACAAGAGGTTCTCTTCCTATGACACTTCTGGTTTTTCATGGGTTGCACATAGTTGCACTGAAGTTTTTTGTGTCCATTGTTTGAGAATCATTTATAAACAACCCCCCATCTATGGGACACGTCTTCCAAGTCCACACGTCTACTTTCAAGATTTTTGAGTCCTTTCGTGGGTATATGTGATCTGTATGTGATCTGTGGCCCAATCGAACTTGGCACTTCTCATAAAAGGTCTACCAAGAATCACATTGTACGAATCTGCGTGCCCAGTAAAATTCATGACTATAAATGTATGGTAGTAGTAGCAGAATGAGAAGACTTTCATCTTTAGGTTCCCCATAGGCCGCGACATGGTATCTCAGCTATTTTTACAACAATGAGGTTCGTCTGCTCTCAGGCTGGTTTTCTCCATTTTTCCCAACATTGCTTTATGTTGAATCATATAGGGGGTATTCTCCTCCCTCCTTAACAATTCTTGAGAATAAGTTGTTCTTTCCTCCTTCTGAGTCGATCCCACATTTGCTATGTTCTAACATAGGTTTTGGGACATTCAATAGTTTTTCTTCCCCCATGGCATTTCGTCTAAGATAGACTATTTCGGTATCCCGGCTTGCATGCAACCATTTCCCTCAAATTTTTTTTTGGCTTTCTTAGACTAGGGCTTGTGTAGCCTCTAGTTTTTCGATCTCTTTTTGGGCATTTGGTTACTCACCCAACCCTCTTGGTATCCTGGGTTTCTCAACCAGTTCATCTTGGCTCTGTTGTGTCACCACTTCCTTTTTCCCTGTTAGTGCATTATCCTAGCTCGACTTGGTGGTTGTAGTGTCGCAATCGTTCCCTCATCTAAACCATCCTAAATCACCACTATAGAGTCTCCTTGCCCAGTCCTCGCCCCACCTTCTTTTCCTTCTTCTTCTTTTCACCCATGGAGTAGAAGATACAGCTAAAGGTTCTCCGTTTGTTATGACATGAAGTGGTATTGTCACCACCCTTGATCACACCCCAATCATTTAGAGTCATGTGGTTGGATTGGTGGCTATTTAAATACTCTCTAGTGCTTCTATAAGGAAAATCCTTGATTAGATGGTCAATTCTACATTTTACACAACTCAATCCTAAGTGTGTACTCACTTGAGTATTTTGTGGGTTTATTGCATTAGCCTTATGAGAACACTCAACCACACGATGTGGTCAGATGATTACACCATTTTAGCTCAATGGCACGAGGCTCTCCTTGTTGTGGCATTAATCTCCTTGCCCTTCCATTACATTGTAGCCTGGAACATTGGCACTGGTGTGTTCCCTTACATTAGAAAATACTTTGGAGTTACCTCCCAAATTTCATCTAACTCCTCCATGGTTGGCCAAGGTTCTCATGCATAGTATCCTTCTTCTGGAACTCATTTGAGTGTATTTAAGGTGTTGGTGATTGTGGTGGTAAGACAGGTGGTGTTAGAGGCACTTCGAGTACTCTATACACTCCCCTCATCTGGTTTTGCATGTTTGACAGATTTGTCCCTAGTGCATGTTTTTTTAAAAGGTGGTGTAGGTAAAGATATCTGTTGCTGTGTAGAAGGTATAGAGTACCCGAAGTGCCTCTAACACCACTTGTCTTACCACTAGAATCACCAACACCTTATATACACTTAAATGAGTTCCAAAAGAAGGTGGTGTAGGTAAAGCTATTTGTTGCCTTGTAGAGGGTAACTGAGGCACTTAAGGTACTTGTAGTTGTTGTGTTTGACATGGGTACTACACATACTCATATCATGGTTCCCCAGTCCCATATAATGCGTGTAATACATCAACGGGCAGGGTCTCAACTAAGGACACTCAATGCTCATGTGATTTTGCCGACATATTGAGCACCATGCCAACTCTCATTAGGGATATAGATGTTGGTTCGTGGGTACATCCCTTACCACTTTTAGCTTTATTTTATCTAGAATCATAGTGCTTAGCTCATTTAGAGTCATATCCTTTATTCGTCTCTCTAAGATAGTCATGCTCATTCAGCCTGACGCATGCGACGGAGCAACCATAGTGATAGGTTTGGTGTCGTTAGGTTGTGGTAAGCATGTCATCCTCAAAGTTGATGGCTAGTTTGCAACAATCATCAAGAGATGTTGGCTTGGACAACAACAAGTAATCATGCATCCTTATATCCCTTACTCTCCCAACAGAAGCATGGCAGCAATTGCTCATATGTTAACCTCTCCCTAGGATTACACCTTGAATTCAAGTTTTTTAGACGCGTGATATAATCTCTCATAGACTCATGCTCCTATTTCTTAATGTTGTATAATTGAGCCACAAGGCTCCACTGATCTCTGGTTTGTGTAAAACTAGGTACAAACACACTCTTAAGCCATGCAAAATTAATCATATCATCTGACTTAAGTGATTAATACAATTGGTGAACATTTCATTCTAGTGTAAGGGAGAACACAAGTATTTTCATTTGGCGCACCAACTTAAATATCTCTAGGTGTTGTATGGCATCGCCATCACCTGAGAAGTTTGACATTAAACTCGCCACATGATTAGGATTAACTGGTGTTTCTCTTTATGGTGTTGGTGTGGTACCCAACTCCCTAGCAACCCCTTTTCCTATTTCTTTAGCCATCCTTAATAGGTTGGTAGGTGTTGTGGCTCCCATATGAGGGGTTACTCCCATAGTGGGGCACCGACGAGGTGGGGCCTTGTACGCCATCCTTTGTTTATCTGTCCAACCCCTACCTCGACCTCTTGTGACTCCAACATGTCGATTTACATGTACCCTTGGTTCAAGTGGTATTGGAGCAACTTCTATATTCCTATTTACATCATTTTCCAAGACTGCTTCTCCTAGGTTCCCTTCTTGAGCATGCCTCTCATGTATCCATGGAGCTATGGGGTTCTTATCATTGCATGTATTTCTATCTTGGTATAAGTTTTCTTTGAATTTTTCTCGAGACAAGTCATCATTTTGCCAGTTTAATTTTAGGATTAATCACCAATTAGCATTAAATGTAAGTTAGCTTAGTTTGAAGTTAAAGTTAGGTAAGTTTAATGTAAACCTAGGTTAGAATTTGAATCAGGTTTGTTTAACTTTAGCCTAGATTAGCATTTATATTAAAGTTAGTTTAGTTTAAAATAAAACTTGGCTTAATTTAGATATAGGAACTATATAAAAACCAATTTTAGATAAAAGGTTAGTTTAAGTATGAACTTAAGCTTAATTTACTATTAGGTGAAACATGGACTCTCATTTTTGCCCCTTAAGGATTTCCACACCTCCTCTCTCTAGAAAAATGGGCTCATGGTGAAATTTTTGCAAATCAAATCAAATATTGACGGAGATTGCACATTTGGAATCTACTTATCAAGACATTTGGAATAAAAAATGGGCTCATGGTGAAATTTTTGTAAATCAAATCCTCAAGAATTTCCACACCTCCTTAAGAATGAAAAATGGGCTCATTGTGAAATTTTTGCAAATCAAATCGGAGATTGCACATTTGGAATCTACTCATAGAGAGGAGGTTCCTTTTAAGAATAAAAAATGGGCTCATTGTAAAATTTTTGCAAATCAAATCGGAGATTGCACATTTGGAATCTACTCATAGAGAGGAGGTGTGGAAATTCTTAAGGAGGATTTGATTTGTAAAAATTTCACCATGAGCCCATTTTTCTAGAGAGAGGAGGTGTGGAAATTCTTAAGGGGAAACAATGAGCGTCCATATTTTGCCA
Source organism: Cibotium barometz (assembly GCF_041138505.1). Classification (NCBI taxonomy): domain Eukaryota; kingdom Viridiplantae; phylum Streptophyta; class Polypodiopsida; order Cyatheales; family Cibotiaceae; genus Cibotium; species Cibotium barometz. The sequence goes on along the minus strand of NC_141102.1, from coordinate 34,931,046 downwards.
ATTTTAAATAAAAGGTTGTTTAAGATTGAACTTAGCTTAATTTAGATATAGGTTAGACTTATTCTTTCTTTTTGCAAACTCTAGCAAAGTCTCAAAGACTCACAAACCTTATAAACTACACTGTGTCTACACAACCATCTCATCTTATGAATTCTACCCATGCAAGTACTCTTGTAGCACCATTGCACACCCAAAATATTTCTATGAACTCTCTACAATGGAGGTTTTAGAGAGATTTCAAAGAATGCAGATGTAACAAAATTCCTCCAAAATTCATGCATATGAATTTTACTCATATGCAACACTACACACCCAAACTCTCTACAACAGAGGTTTTTAGAGAGCGTTAAGAAAATATAGATGAAAAAGACTCGCAAACCTTATGAACCACAATCAACCATCTCACCTTATGAATTGTACTCATACACATCAATGCACACCCAAACTCTTTCTCTAAACTATCTACAGTTGAGGATTTTAGAGAGCTTGTAAAAAACATAGATGCAATAAAATTCATGCATGCATCTAAATTTTATGCAATTTCAAAATATTTAACTGCATCAGACAAACACAAGCTTGCTCAATGTGCAACGTAGGGAATGTTAGTAAAAAAAGGATGTTCTCTTTTCAAGCATGCACATAAGCCATTATGGTATATCTGATCATTGTTGATGCACCATTTGAATCAAAACAAACCATTTTTTGAATATTAAGACCAAAAGTTAACATGAAATTCATGGATACATTGTATAAATTAGATGACGTTCTATTGTTAATCTCTAGTAATCCAACAAAAAATTATAACAGGTTCATGAGTTTCTAAGAACGATGCATAAATGATTAAAAGTTGCTTAAGTTGAATTCATCAATCATGACACTTAAAAATAATGAGTCTTTTTATCTTTTAAAAATCCCTTTCATCAAGGACTCACTAATATATTGAACAAAGGGGATGCATGACTTACCATTATGATACATATCTATTGGTAGTGAATCTAATTAGAAATGACGCGAACAGCCACATAAAAAGAGGGAAACTACAAAACTGATCATACTTATTGAAAGAAAGATCCTCCTATATGACAAAAAAAAGATTTGATATTGCAAGATTGGCTTTATCATTGAAGTGATATTCACCTTGCTTGCAGTACTAGATGAATATAGGCCTAGCAAACTTATCAATACGCCTAACTTTCAAAGCACACACAAGCTATGTTGTTGAGCACATTCACAAAGTTTTCACCATGATTTTATATACCAAGCGATCCTCTCCATGTACTGTTTAAAACAAGAAATAAACATTATACATATCCCAAGCTCCTTACTTTGTCCTTTGTGATAACAAATGATCACAATCACCAATTTTTTTTGGAGGTGATCTGATATTTTTTTCTCGATACACTCTTCATACACACACCCTTGTGTGCACAGACACTATACACTTAGATTTTTTTCTAAGTGTAAGGCTTGTGTTGTTGATGTTCAAAACTTTTGTGCAGGGTGGGACATTTATGTAAGAGTATGTAGAACCTTATGTGCATATTTAAGATTTAAACCAAGACCTAGGTTACACATGCCATATTACACTAGCCATTGCACTACTAACAAGCTCATGTCCAACTCTACATGCTTGAGATCTATCCTCGGTCTTATCATGCGCACCACCTCTAGTTCAATGATGTTTTTCATGCGTACCCTTTGTTTTGGAATGATCCGTAGTAGCCCACATGGACTTGCTGCCTTTGGCAATAAGTTTATGGGTGATTAGCTACACCTAGCATCTCTATTGGGGCGAGTGGACAGAATTGAACCTAGGTCTTTGTACATAACCTTTGCTTTGGAACAATCCATAGTAGTCGAGATGAACTTGTTACTTTTGGCAAAACTAGTTTACAGGTGATTGGCTATACCAAGGGAGATTGGCTATACCTTATATATCTA